>NC_057801.1:265653327-265953327 GCF_018294505.1 Triticum aestivum | reverse complement strand
CCTTCTACTGTCCTGGATCGTGCTGCTGCTGAGCTGGACCGGCTGCAAGAAGATCTTCGGGGTGCCGACCCTCGCTTGGTGGCTGGGCTCCTGGAGCTGGCCTCCGGCTGGGTCCGCTCTGATGCTTCAGTTCGAGCGGCGCTGGCTCAGGCCGCGACGACTTGTGTTGGGGATATAACTAGTTGTGTAAGCCGCCCAGGAGGGGCCGCGTTACGCAAAGAAGACTCACCAGAGAGAAGCCCAAGACCAAGCATGAAGATGGCGATTCAATAAAGGGCTTAAGGCCCACAGGCAACTTAAGGCCCGTTGTAGTAAACCGCCATAATGGCATGACTTGTATCGTAAGGTAGATTTAACTAGTCACCGAACCAGACAATGTTTATAAGCCGGCCGGTACTCTGTAAGCCACAGGGCATCAACCCGTGTATATAAGGGGACGACCTGCTGGCGGCTTAGGGCAAGAAACAACTCATCGAGAGCCGGGCATAGCATATATTTCTCCCTGGTCATCGAAACATCAATACCAAACCCAACTAGACGTAGGCCTTACCTTCACCGTAAGGGGCCGAACTAGTATAAACCCTCTCGTGTCCTTTGTCCCGATTTAACCTCTTCAAGCTTCCTAGTTGCGATGGCTCCACAACTAAGTCCTTTCACGAGGACATCTGACGTGAATTGTCCATGACAGTTGGAGCCCACCGTGGGGCCAGCGCACGGTGGATTTGAGTTCTTGAAGGGCAACTTCGAAGGGCTCAAGGGATACGTAGTGGGCCGGATGACCAAGAGTCGTCGCGGCAAGATCTACATCGACGATGAAGGCTGGGGTCCCGACGCCGGCTCAATTGAGTACGGATACCGGGTCCCCTTCGGTGGAATCCACGTCTTCATCGGCCGGATCGATGAGCCGGGCCCTGAGCCGGACAACTGCACTGACCTCGTCGAGACGGCTCAGCGTGCGAGGAAGACCCGGACTCAAGATGTTATGAAGCGTGCCTTCGTGGGCTGCATCCACGGAGAGGAACTTTCTGAAGGATCTGAAGATAGGGTTGAGACGGCCGTCCTCTCAGACGGTGATTCGTCCGCTGGCTCAACAGATTCATTGTACCAAGTGCAAGACGGCATGCTCGGGGGCTGTTCCGATGGCATCAGTATTCCGGACCCCTATGAGCCGCCAAGATGGGCAAGAGTCTTCATGGCTAGGACTCAGCCCGGCTCAAACTCTACAGCTGCTGCAGCAGTAACGTCCGGGTTAGGAGCAGCCGGGGCAGGCGGCCCTGTGCGCCCACCGGCTCAGGTGCTGATAGACCTCATGGACAAGCTTACGGCCCTGTTAACCGCAACGGTTATTCCTGCAGATAAAGATGAGCATGACGCGGAGGTGGCATGGGGTGCGTGAAGAAATAGCTCAGGCCAAGGAGGCCTTGGCAGCTGAGGACACTAGATTAGCCATGGAGCGAGCGGCTCTAGATGCCCGGGCACAGCGGCTGCAGTCGGAAGCTTACCAGCTCACAATGAGCTTGAACACATCCAATGAGGTGATGAGGAGGATACATCAGAAAACCCAGTCCCGTTTACCTCCGAATTACGACCCTCGGGTTCTTTTTGCTACACCCGGAGCCGGCCCAAGTAACCCGCGAGAGGCCAATCAGCTTATGACAGCCGGAACAGGAGGGCCGGCTCAGCCTCGGGAGATGGCACCACCTCACGTGAGCATGCCACCGCCGCGTTATGTGCTGATTCCACCGGGTCACTTTTCCAACCCCATGGAGAACTCAATCGCAGCTTCAACACGTTTGGCGGCTCTTCCCATGGACGGTGATGACCCGGCGACAGTAGAAATCCGGAGGGTCAGAGAACTTCTACAGACGGCCTTAGCTCAGCAAGAGACCTATTCTTACAGCCGGGACATAATTCATTCAACTCCCCCGCCTTGGCTAGCGCCGCCTCGCCAGAACCGGAGCCCGACTTACAGCAGGCACATGGAGTCTGAAGCTTTGTCAAGCAACGCCCAACGCCGTAACCAGCCCGGTGTGGGGACCCCGACTCATAATTCGAGATCACCGAATGCACGTGTACAGTGATCCTAGAGATCAATGCTCACTGAACACACAGAAGCTGAATAACAAGAGTCTTACATCCATACATACCGTCTTATACAAATTATGACCATTATGGTCAAGTCTTACATTGATAAAGCCTTAAGGGCTGAACATCAAATGAAACACAAGCATCGGAAATCTTCGTCGATAAGTAGAACCCATGCCATCTGCCTTAACCCTACAGGCATTCTGACTGGGAAACGTCCTAGTTCGCATGTTCATCTCCAAAGAACTCTTCTTCGAACTCCGGTTCTTCCATGCCTGGTCAATTAAATAACCAGTGGCAAGCCAATGAGTACTTTAAATGTACTCGCAAGCAACCCATGTTTTGGTTCAAGATACAACAATGCATGATATAGGTAAATTTTTGCAGAAAGCTAGTTTTGAGTGCAATGACATGTTCAACAACTTGTAAGACATGCATCAAGAGAATTCAAGTAACCATGAGGACAGGTTACAGATATCAACATAAATAGAGTGGGCACCAACCCAACTCAATCATGTCAAGTCCTTTGACTTGACCCAAGTAGATCTTCCCACTTATCCAAACACACACACCGGTTTGTAAACATGTGGACGTAGCCCAAGAGCGGTTACCCAACTGTCCTTGACCGTGGACATGGCTATTCGAATAGTTTTACACTCTGTAGAGGTTGCACACTTTACCCACAAGATCCGGGGAACTTCCGTGTCATCCACGACCCGCGATACCTCAAGTACCCGGGGTAAGCACCCGATCACTACCTTTCCCTAGATGACACTAACATGGAGTCCACTCAATTGGTAGTAACCCCCATGCCTAACATTTCACATCTTAAAATTGTGGAGCATCGCTCCCATATTCATCACATACTGGCACGGGGTACCAACAGTGTGTCCGGTGCCCCATAAAAATGTTCTTGGCTGCCCTACCTGGCACGACCCCGTCCCGAGAGAGAGTGCACCAACTCTCCCCCGTCACTAGTAATGCGGGCTCCAAGCTAGTATCGGCCTAGGTAATCAATAATGCCCTTTCCCATATAAGGGTAGAGTGGTTGTGCATGTAAGGTTGGAATAACGGTCGCAACTTAAACCAATCCATTTTGAAAACAACACACACACTTGCCTCGGTACACCACTTCGTCATCAAGTGGCTACCCAACTCATCATCTCCCCCGGGCATAAGTGGCACCCGATGGGGTTTTCAAAAAGTCTTTTGAAAATACTTTGTCTCCATCACCATGCATATTCCCGTCCCTTTTTGCGTAGCACTACTTTAGCATCCTATCTAGCCCCACCGGCATAACCCTCATAATAAGGTAGGGTCATGCACAATGCAAGTATCAACGAGGAAGTACGGTGGCAAACCATCAAAGTAGTTACCACGTCATCATGATTCCGTTGCAACAACAATATGGTGCTATATGACATGCATAAAAAGGGTTTCATAGACATGGTCAAAGGGCTGCTTGCCTATTTTAACAAAGTCTTCGAGGTCTTCAAATATCTCCGGTCCAACTTCGGGCATTTCGTCTACTTTGTCAACTATCGTCGAAAACAACCATAATAAGCAACACGACAAGGCAAGAATAAAAGTGCTCTAAAAATGTGAGTTGGACTCTTCTAGGATACCTCTGGTCATATGAGGAATGACCAAGGTGATTTCATTGGAAGTGGATCAATGGATATTTCAAAACATTTCAATATGATGGAATCAATGGATTTGATGGATCCACAAGTTGTCCACAAAATGCCATTTTATAAAAATGAGTAAAAGTACCCATTAATTCAGGCATACTTTTAGAAACATTTAAAAATTGGTTTCACTGGATTTGGAGTTGAAATGAATATAATATGGATTTTTGAAGTGGACTTATGTGGATAAATGACCTTTTTAAAAGGTTCAGTGAAAACCAAGGACAACAAAAATGTCCACTGTGGCCTATTAAATAGGACTTGATTTATGGAGTCTCTGGAAATTTGAATCATCAAATTTGGAGTTCATTTGATTTATTTGTGGATTTTAAACATTTACAGAAAAAAGAAAAAGGAAAGGGAAAGGGTTTTACCCTTATCTAGCGCACTGGGCGCAGTTTAGCAGTGGGCCAGCCCAGTTGCTCGGCCGTGCGGGTGAGGAGGGGTGACGTCGGAGGCGTATTTCACCCGGCCTGTCTCCACTTAAACGGCGGGCCCCAGCCGCTGGGTCGCTGACGCACGGGGCCGAGCGCTCAGGCCATCGCCTACCTCCCACTCGAACAGAGCAGAGGCAGGGGAAGGGAGGCCGAGTGGGCGCAGGCGCTCTCCCGGGCAACACGGGCCACCTCCGGCGGCGCCCGGCACACCGGCGGACTCACCGCGACGAGGCGCACCTGTCCATGTGCTGCACGCACGCGCCGATGCTTGGAGTTGAGCAGGGCTTCGGGTCCAGCGGATGGCGGCGGCGGGCTTGGTGGTGGGGCCTACTTTGGCTACGGAGGAGCGGTCCTAGGGTGTTGGGGAGGTTAGTGGAGGATTGGGGGGTGCCACAGACCGGTTCAGAGGAAGAAGGGACGCCGGGGCGGCTCGAATTTGAGCGGGGGTCCGAGGTGGCAATGGCGGTAGAGGAGGAGGGAGAAGGCACGGGAGGAGGAGTGGGTTGGTCCGGGGGTGCACGAGAGGGAGAGATAGAAGTTGGAGACAAGAGAAGGCTCGGGGTGGCCTTATACGGGCGCGACTGGGGGGTGCCTTAGGCGGGGCGCACGGCCACGGCCCGTGGCGTTGCCAGAGGCCAAGAGGGCGTTCTGGTGCGTGCCTGGGGTGCTCGTGGTCGTGGTCCAGGCCGAGAGGAGAGGAGAGAGGGACCAGGGCGAGCTCCAGGAGGTCCCACACGCGTGCGGCGACTGGCGGACGCGAGCGGCGCACGGGCACGCATGTCAGAGGTCACCGGAGAGAGAAGGAGGAGGGGGCCGACCGTCTTGCGTGTCCCGGACGCCGAGGCGGCCTCATGGAACACAAGGGGGAAGGCCCTAGGTGGTCAGAAGCCTCGGGCAGGACGCGGCTACATTGCCCTGGTGCACTGTAGCGCGCTCCAGAGCATGCATATGGCTGGCATTGGCATCTTTTTGGCTCCCAGGGCGTGGCCACTAGTGTCTAGGGGGTCAGGGTAGGAGTAAACAAAGGGGTGGTGGCCTTGGATGCCCTGGTGACCCAATGGGAGAGAGGTGGGGTTGAGATAGAGAGAGAAGTTGCTGTCCAGGAAGGTAAATGGGGGTGTTTAACCCCTTAATCATTGAGCAATGGCTAGGGGAGGGTTACTGGAGGTAGGAGAGGACTAGGAGGAACTGTGGTAAAAAGTTGAGTCCATGGAGATTAGTGGAAGAGGCCAAAAATGGGATTTTGGTAAAGTGGCAGAAGGTGTTTGATGATGGTTTGGGCAAGTAGATGATTTCCATCTGCCATGAGACTCCTTAGGGTGAAATGACACATATAATTAGGGCCTTCCACCAATTTGGAGCTTATTTGGGCAAATTTGCCAATGCAACTTTTGTGAACCCTAGAAATGAACAAACATGGATTTTCCAAGATTTAGTCATGTAAATCTATTATCCTTGATGCACGACCTGGTGTAGTGTCATAATTAGAGGTCCTGAACATGTCCACAAAAGTTTGGATCAAAAGGAGAAACTTGACAATGTAAAGTTGCTCAAACTTGGTTCTGGACAGGAATGGTTTTCGGGCACTTTGATCAAGTAAACTTGTTCTCCAACTTGTGCCACTTGGTCTAGATGAATAATTAGAACATTTGAGCATGTTCACAAGGTTTGAGAACATTTGGAAATGTTTGGCAATGTAAAGTTGCTCAAACTTCAAAATAGACAGAAATGATTTTGAGGGGATTTGATGATGTTATATTGTTCGCCAAGTCATGAGACTTGGCAAGCTCATCTAATATGTCATATGTGACATGCTAGAATTTTCTTGGAATTTTTGGAGAATATTTCCTTTGTAAATATTTCAAAAGCTTGAAATATCCAGAAAGGGGTTTTGAGGGATTTGACCAATATTTTGAACATGACCATGTGTTGGAACTCTTATATATGGACAATATATGTCCTATGAGTTTCCCTAAATTTTGACAAATATTTTTGAAGCAATAAAATAATTTTTCCCTATTAAAGACCATTTCTGGACTTAAGAAAAAGCTTTTAAATAAAATAGGAAAATAACCTTTAAAATTATATTTTTGTGGTTTCTGGGTATCCTATATCTAATAGGAGTCAAATATATTTTTGGAAAGGTTTTTACTGCCCTTAATTAAGTACTTGGAGTGCAAACCTCAATTCAGGGGGTTTTGAAAAAGACTAATTTTTGAAAATACTATTTGGCCAAATTATTTTTGCAAGAAATTATTTTTATGTCCTATACACATGGCACGATCATTGGTTCAAGAGTTTGAGCAAGGAGATGAAGTATAGGAGTTGGAGGATTTATTTTATTTTTAGAGCACTTGCAAACAGCAGACAAAAACCAATCAAGGCAAGGTCCAAAACACTCAAAAGTTTTTGTCAAACCACATTTTATCATGATTGTTAGCTTAAGTGTTGTGCCATGAAAATCAGGGTGTGACAGACCTACCCCCTTACAAGAATCTCGTCCCCGAGATTCCCAAACTAGGCGTGGAAAGGAATATGAAAACTGGATCCGGGGTAGTCTTCAAGTCCTCATGTTGCTTCTGCTTCTGTGTAGTGCTCCATTGAGCTTGAAGTACTTGATGGTGTGGCTTCGTGTATGACGCTCTTCTTGATCCAGGTTGCTAAGGGGTTTCTCATGTAAGTCCGGTTGGGCTGAAGGTCGATGGCTTGGTGGTTAATGCCCTTGTAGAGATCACGCAAGTTAGGAAGCTGGAAACACTTCCAGGGTTGTGTCATGGGGAAACATTACGCACAGTGGGTAACTCAGGTGGTAACTCTAGCTGGTAACTGTCTTCGCTTCGCCTCGTAGTGACCTTGGAGAAGGTCGATAAATCTTGGTGTGAGTTTCTCTTGACATGGAAATGCTTGGTTCCCTTTGAGAGAAGTGGCTCGCAGATACACCTGGTCTTCGATAAGAAAGTTCACTTCTTGACGATGGTGGTGGGTGTAGTTCTTCCTCCTTGGCATGGCGGTCTTCAAAGGTTCCTTGACTAGCTGAACGGATCTTCTTCCGTCTTCGGGTGGACAGGTAGGTCACAAAATGATGATGACAACTATCTTGTCTAAGCACTCCATGAAGACTTTGTTCACGGGGTACATAAAGTAGGCTGGGGAATTAGTGGTGGTCTTTGTTGAGTGTGGGCCAAGGTGTTCTTGATCTAGAATCAAGACCTATGGTCATGATCTGACCATGTTGTAGCTTGGTAGGGCTTAAGGGTTTCAACGATTCCAGGGTGCGAGTGAACGTTTATCCTTGAGCACAATTCCTGAGATGCCAATTGTTCTATCTAGTCCTCCAAATAAACCACCTTATACTCCTGAAAGCATCATTTTGCATAGGTCAACTCCAATCATCACTCATGTGATTCATATCCTCATGGCTCTTGAGAGGAGGTCTAACAAAATCATATATGTCTACAGTCCCCAAACTCATATGTATGTCTACCCCTAAAAATCCATGGGTAGAACATATAAGCTGCTAAGCTTGAACGTGACAATCCAAGGGCTCAACCTATTCTTCCAAGGTCTAAGATAAAGCACCTCTATCCTAAGGAAACACGTCGTATGCCACTCCAAAATCTTGTTTCATTCCTATGAATAAACTCCAACAGCCCATTAACTTCCATTAATCACTACATAATCCATTTAATTCTACAAATCCAATGTTTATGGTGTTCCACAAGACCTTCTAATATCCTCTAATTCTATAATCCTTGAAAAGGTCCAGCCTTACTATAGTCAGTCCACCAATTTCCATTACCATGGTCGAGTAAAGTCCAAGGTCAGGCGTATATTGATCCCTAAATCAACTCCGACAATTAATCCAATCTCCTAGTTTATCGTCCACCGAGAAACATGGTATCATGATCGAGATCATCAGTCTAAATCCAATTTACTCCGAACCATGTAGACTTACTCACCACCTATACCCCACTAGGATCACCTATTTAAATCCAAATCTCATGCCCAACGAGAATTTCTACACTTTCCCCCAAGTCATTATTGTAATGACATCCTATTGATATCATCAGATCAAGTCAAAAATCGTATTCCTCCAAGAATCCTAGCTTGTGATCCTAATTGTCCTATTGATATAAACTCATCAAGCCATTTGTCCTTTATACCTGTATCCTCAAATCGGTCTTCCCTATGGCATCGTCAGTTTTGGTGCTATCTTAGGATGATAATGTGCTCGTTCACTATGTCCACTAGTTCCATAATGACCCCAGTGATAAGCAAGGTTACAAAGGCTTAACTGGTCCTCTTGCAATTCTATGGGTTAAGCACATGGTTAAGGACTCGAGCTGGGGTATCTCGTGAAGTCTCGAAGGGTCTAGGAATGGGTTTCTAGTCTTGAGAGGTAAACATAACTCTACTAGGCTGCTCTTGGTCGAGGAGGCTACAGCAAAAGTCTCCAGTGTTAGTTGGTCGCGGAAGTAGAATCCTTGGTGTACCTTGTCTTACCGGTCTTCAGTTGAGGATAGAGGGATGAGAGGGAAAAGTAGTATAGATGAGGGGGATGCCTAAAGGGGGTTCTATAGTGCAAGTGCAAACAAACAAGTGCCAAAAAGGGACAAACAGAGGAAGCAAGGTAAGGAAGGTGATATAGTCGCATACTTGTCGCATAGGGCAAAAGTAAGACCTATATCAAAACACAAACAAATAAAAACAAGCAACACACAATCATGGTTCTATTCGAACTATCATACGGACTCGACTGCGCATAGGGGGTACACGACTCATCCTACCCTAGGGGTTCTCGGACTCAGTAGTCGTGCCTTGTGCCTCATGCAGTCTTCTGAGTTTTCCTCATGTGTTGCTACGTCTCTTGTTTGATGAAATGATCAGGGTTGAGCCTGAAGAATCTTCGACAACTTCTCGCCTAATGAGGTGATGGGCTGAAGGTGGCTCCTCGTGACTGGTATTGACTTGATCTTCTCTTGTCTTCTTAATCATGACGATCACTTTTGCTTTCTAAGGCGCCGATGGTACCAGGTTTGTATTCCTTTTTGCAAGGACATTAACAAGGCATAGTAGAGGCCCAATCTGTCGGACACATTGTTGACAATATCGTCACCGAGAGCGGGGGATGAAGAGAACCGTTTTCCTGCTCACTATAGTGAGGCGGACCAAATGGCTAGGTTCTCATCCACCGGTGGTTGTCGATGCAACAATGATAGGCAGGGTTGCTCTACTAGCAATGTATATCATGATCTTGCTTATCCTATGCCCTGGTCATCATAGGCCAAGGTTTCAAAATCCTGGGGAAATTTCAAAGGTGTCACCATCCTCTGGGTCTTCATGTCCTCATTCCTTGAGGGCGTACCTTCTGTTGGCATCGTCTTGCTGTGGTGTTGCCAATCTTGTGTTCAGTAGATATGGGTGAATGTGTGGCAAGGCGTCTTCCTTCTACATTATCCACGAGGATTACAAGGAATCCCGTGGTCAGGGGCATAAGGATTCTAGCGACCAAAGGTTTTGAAGGGGAAGAGATCAATAAGGAAAGTATACCTTAGTTTTCGAAAAACTGAGAAGGGAAGAGAAGTATAGATAGTTTCGAAAACTAGTAATAGTTTCAGAAATAGTTTTATCCTAACTAACGACCATGCTAACTAAGGCTTCCTACAGTCAGGATGGCTCTGATACCAGCTCTGTGGGGGACCCCGACTCATAACTCGAGATCACTGAATGCACGTGTACAGTGATCCCAAAGATCAATGCTCACTGAACACATAGAAGCTGAATAACAAGAGTCTTACATCCATACATACTGTCTTACACAAATTATGACCATTATAGTCAAGTATTACATTGATAAAGCCTTAAGGGATGAACATCAAATGAAACACAAGCAGCGGAAATCTTCGTCGATAAGTAGAACCCATGCCATCTGCCTTAACCCTACATGCATTCTGACTGGGAAACGTCCTAGTTCGCATGTTCGTCTCCAAAGAACTCTTCTTCGAACTCCGGTTCTTCCATGCCTGGTCAATTAAATAACCAGTGGCAAGCCAATGAGTACTTTGAGTGTACTCGCAAGCAACCCATGTTTTGGTTCAAGATACAACAATGCATGATATAGGTAAATTTTTGCAGAGAGCTAGTTTTGAGTGTAATGACATGTTCAACAACTTGTAAGACATGCATCAAGAGAATTCAAGTAACCATGAGGACATGTTACAGATATCAACATAAATAGAGTGGGCACCAACCCAACTCAATCATGTCAAGTCCTTTGACTTGACCCAAGTAGATCTTCCCACTTATCCACACACACACACCGGTTTGTAAACATGTGGACGTAGCCCAAGAGCGGCTACCCAACTGTCCTTGACCATGGACACAGCTATTTGAATAGTTTTACACTCTGCAGAGGTTGCACACTTTACCCATAAGATCCGGGGAACTTCCGTGTCATCCACGACCCGCGATACCTCAAGTACCCGGGGTAAGCACCCGATCACTACCTTTCCCTAGACGACACTAACATGGAGTCCACTCGATTGGTAGTAACCCCGTCCTCACGATTTACATCATATGAGACTCACTCGAGATTCGTAACATCCGAGAGGGGACACAACGGTGTGTCCGGTGCCCCATAAAAATGTTCTTGGCCGCCCTACCTGGCACGACCCCGTCCCGAGAGAGAGCACCAACTCTCCCCCGTCACTAGTAATGCGGGCTCCAAGCTAGTATCGGCCTAGGTAATCAATAATGCCCTTTCCCATATAAGGGTAGAGTGGTTGCGCATGTAAGGTTGGAATAACGGTCGCAACTTAAACCAATCCGTTTTGAAAACAACACACACACTTGCCTCGGTACACCACTTCGTCATCAAGTGGCTACCCAACTCATCATCTCCCCCTGGGCATAAGTGGCACCCGATGGGGTTTTCGAAAAGTCTTTTGAAAATACTTTGTCTCCATCACCATGCATATTCCCGTCCCTTTTTGCGTAGCACTACTTTAGCATCCTATCTACCCCACCGGCATAACCCTCATAAGAAGGTAGGGTCATGCACAATGCAAGTATCAACGAGGAAGTACGGTGGCAAACCATCAAAGTAGTTACCACCTCATCATGATTCCGTTGCAACAACAATATGGTGCTATATGACATGCATAAAAAGGGTTTCATAGACATGGTCAAAGGGCTGCTTGCCTGTTTTAACAAAGTCTTCGAGGTCTTCAAATATCTCCGGTCCAACTTCGGGCATTTCGTCTACTTTGTCAACTATCGTCGAAAACAACCATAATAAGCAACACGACAAGGCAAGAATAAAAGTGCTCTAAAAATGTGAGTTGGACTTTTCTAGGATACCTCTGGTCATATGAGGAATGTCCAAGGTGATTTCATTGGAAGTGGATCAACGGATATTTCTAAACATTTCAATATGATGGAATCAATGGATTTGATGGATCCACAAGTTGTCCACAAAATGCCATTTTATAAAAATGAGTAAAAGTACCCATTAATTCAGGCATGATTTTAGAAACATTTAGAAATTGGTTTCACTGGATTTGGAGTTGAAATGAATATAATATGGATTTTTGAAGTGGACTTATGTGGATAAATGACCTTTTTAAAAGGTTTTGTGAAAACCAAGGAAAACAAAAATGTCCACTGTGGCCAATTAAATAGTACTTGATTTATGGAGTCTCTGGAAATTTGAATCATCAAATTTGGAGTTCATTTGATTTATTTGTCGATTTTAAACATTTACAGAAAAAAGAAAAAGGAAAGGGAAAGGGTTTTACCCTTATCCAGCGCACTGGGCGCAGTTTAGCAGTGGGCCGGCCCAGTGGCTCGGCCGTGCGGGTGAGGAGGGGTGACGTCGGAGGCGTATTTCACCCGGCCCGTCTCCACTTAAACGGCGGGCCCCAGCCGCTGGGTCGCTGACGCGCGGGGCCTAGCGCTTAGGCCATCGCCTACCTCCCACTCGAACAGAGCAGAGGCAGGGGAGGGGAGGCCGCGTGGGTGCAGGCGCTCTCCCGGGCAGCACGAGCCACCTCTGGTAGCGCCCGGCACACCGGCGGACTCAGCGCGACGAGGCGCACCTGTCCATGTGCTGCACGCACGCGCCGATGCTCGGAGTTGAGCAGGGCTTCGAGTCCAGTGGATGGCGGCGGCGGGCTTGGTGGTGGCGCCCGCTTTGGCTGCGGAGGAGGTGTCCTAGGGTGTTGGGGAGGTTAATGGAGGATTGGGGGGTGCCACAGACCGGTTCAGAGGAGGAAGGGAGGCCGGGGCGGCTCGGATTTGAGCGGGGGTCCGAGGCGGCAATGGCGGCAGAGAAGGAGTGAGAAGGCACGGGAGGAGGAGTGGGTTGGTCCGGGGGTGCACGAGAGGGAGAGATAGAAGTTGGAGACGAGAGAAGGGTCGGGGTGGCCTTATACGGGCGCGGCCGGGAGGTGCCGTAGGCAGGGCGCACGGCCACGGCCCGTGGCGTTGCCAGAGGCCAAGAGGGCGTTCTGGTGCGTGCCTGGGGTGCTCGTGGTCGTGGTCCAGGCCGAGAGGAGAGGAGAGAGGGAGCAAGGGCGAGCTCCAAGGAGGTCCCGCACGAGTGCGGCGACTGGCGGACGTGAGCGGCGCTCGAGGCACGCATGTCAGAGGTCACGGAGAGAGAAGGCGGAGGGGGCCGACCGTCTTGCGTGTCCCGGACGCCGAGGCGGCCTCGGGGAACACAAGGGGGAAGGCCCTAGGTGGTCAGAAGCCTCGGGCAGGACGCGGCTACAGTGCCCTGGTGCACTGTAGCACGCTCCAGAGCATGCATATGGCTGGCATTGGCAACTTTTTGGCGCCCAGGGCGTGGCCACTAGTGTCTAGGGGGGTCAGGGTAGGAGTAAACAAAGGGGTGGTGGCCTTGGATGCCCTGGTGACCCAATGGGAGAGAGGTGGGGTTGAGAGAGAGAGAGAGAAGTTGCTGTCCAGGAAGGTAAATGGGGGTGTTTCACCCCTTAATCATTGAGCAATGGCCAGGGGAGGGTTACTGGAGGTAGGAGAGGACTAGGAGGAACTGTGGTAAAAAGTTGAGCTCATGGAGATTGTGGAAGTGGTCAAAAATGAATTTTGGTAAAGTGGCAGAAGGTGTTGATGCTTGTTTGGTTAAGCAAATGAACTCCATTTGTCATGAGGCTTGACAAGGTCAAATGGTATGAGAAAATAAGAGGTTCCACCAAGATTGAGTTCATTTGGGAAAAGTTGCCAATGCAACTTTTGTAAACCCTAGAAATCAGCAGAAATGGACTCTCCAAGATTTAGTCATGCAAATCTATTCTCCTTGATGCAACACTTTGTGTAGTGTCATCATTTGAGGTATGAACATGTCCACAAAGTTCAGATCAAAGAGAAAGTTGCAATGTAGGTGTTCAAATTTGGTTCTGGACAAGAAGGGTTTTGGGGCCCTTTGATCAAGTTAACTTGTTCTCCAACTTGTGCCACTTGGTCTAGATGTATAATTAGAACATTTGAGCATGTTCAGAAGGTTTGAGAACATTTGGGAATGTTTGGCAATGTAAAGTTGCTCAAACTTCAAAATGGACAGAAATGGTTTTGAGGGGATTTGATGATGTTATCTTGTTCTCCAAGACATGAGACTTGGCAAGATCACCAAATAGGGCATTTGTGACATGATGGAATTTTCTTGGATTTTTATGAAAATATTTCCTGTAGAAATATTTCAAATCCTTGAAATTGGCAGAAATGGTTTTGGAGGTTTTGTCCAATATTTTGAACATGACCATGTGTTGAAACTCTTATATATGGGAAATATATGCCCACTAGTTTCCCTGATTTTTTCAAATATTTGTAAAACATAAAATAATTTTTCCCTATTAAAGACCATTTCTGGCCTTAAGAAAAAGCTTTTAAATAAAATAGGAAAATAACTTTTAAAATTATATTTTTTGGTTTATGGGTGTCCTATATCTAATAGGAGTCAAATATATTTTTGTAAAGATTTTTACTGCCCTTAATTAAGTACTTGCAGTGCAAACTCAATTCAGGGGTTTTTGAAAAACTAATTTTTGAAAATACTATTTGGCCAAATTATTTTTGCAAGAAATTATTTTTATGTCCTATACACATGGCATGATCATTGGTTCAAGAGTTTGGAGCAAGGAGATGAAGTATAGGAGTTGGAGGATTTATTTGATTTTTAGAGCACTTGCAAACAGCAGACAAAAACCAATCAAGGCAAGGTCCAAAACACTCAAAAGTTTTTGTCAAACCACATTTTATCATGATTGTTAGCTTAAGTGTTGTGGCATGAAAATCAGGGTGTGACAGACCTACCCCCTTACAAGAATCTCGTCCCCGAGATTCCCAAACTAGGCGTGGAAAGGGATATAGAAACTGGATCTGGGGTAGTCTTCAAGTCCTCATGTTGCTTCTGCTTCCGTGTAGTGCTCCATTGAGCTTGAAGTACTTGATGGTGTGGCTTCGTGTATGACGCTCTTCTTGATCCAGGTTGCTAAGGGTTGCTCGCGGTAGGTTAGATTGGGCTAGGGGTCGATGGCTCGGTGGTTAATGCCCTCGTAGAGATCGGGCAAGTTAGGAAGTTGGAAACACTTCCGGGGTTGTGATGCATGGAAAGCATTGTGCACATCAGGTAACTCACGGTGGCAACTCTAGCTGGTAACTGTCTTCTATTCGTCTTGTAGAGATCTCAGAGCGGGTTGTTAAATCTTGGAATGATCTCGAAGGGGGCCGATGAAACTTGGTGTGGGTCTCCTTGTCATGGAAATGCTTGGTTCCTTAGAGAGGAGTGGCTTCGAGATACACCTGGTCTTCAAACGCGGATGTTTACTTCTTGATGATGGTGGTAGTTCTCCTCCTTGGCATGGCGGTCTTCAATGTTCCTGGACTAGCTGAACGGCTCTTTCTCCCGTCTTCAGGTGGACAAGTAGGTCACCAAATGATGATGACAACTATCTTGTCTAAGCACTCCATGAAGACTTTGTTCACGGGGTACATAAAGTAAGGCTGGGGAATTAGTGGTGTTCTTGTTGAGTGTGGGCCAAGGTGGTTCTAGATATAGTGTCAAGGTGCTAAGGTCCTGATCCGACCATGTTGTAGCTTGGTAGGGCTTAAGGGTTTACAAGGATTCTAAGTGTGCGAGTGAAGATTTATCATCTACTTAAGCACGTTTCTGGATGCCAATAGTCTATCTAGTCCTAAACAAATCACATCATATCACTGATAGCATCATTTTTCATAGGTCAACTCCAATCATACTCATGTGATTCATATCCTCATGGCTCCTGAGAGGAGGTCTATAAAATCATATATGTCTACAATCCCAAACCATTGTTATGTCTACCCCTAAAAATCCATGGGTAGAACATATAAGTTGCTAAGCTTGAACGTACAATCCAAGTGCTCACCTTTATTCCAAGGTCTAAGATAAAGCACCTCTATCCTTAGGAAACACGTCGTATGCCACTCCAAAGATCCTGTTTCCTTCCTATGAATCAACCCCGACAGTCCATTAACTTCCATCACACTACCTAATCCATTAATTCTACAAATCCAATGTCCATGGTGTTCCATACGACTTCTAATATCCTCTAATTCTATAATCCTTGAAAAGGTCTAGCCTTACTATAGTCAGTCCACCAATTTCCATTACCATGGTCGAGTAAAGTCCAAGGTCAGGCGTATATTGATCCCTAAATCAACTCCGACAATTAATCCAATCTCCTAGTTTATCGTCCACCGAGAAACATGGTATCATGATCGAGATCATCAGTCTAAATCTAATTTACTCCAAACCATGTAGACTTACTCACCACCTATACCCCACTAGGATCACCTATTTTAATCCAAATCTCATGCCCAACGAGAATTTCTACACTTTCCCCAAGTCATTATTATAATGACATCCTATTGATATATCATCAGATCAAGTCAAAAATCGTATTCCTCCAAGAATCCCAGCTTGTGATCCTAATTGTCCTATTGATATAAACTCATCAATCCATTTGTCCTTTATTCCTGTATCCTCAAATCGGTCTTCCCTATGGCATCGTCAGTTTGGTTGCTATCTTAGGATGATAATGTGCTCGTTCACTATGTCCACTAGTTCCATAATGACCCCAGTGATAAGCAAGGTTACGAAGGCTTAACTGGTCCTCTTGCAATTCTATGGGTTAAGCACATGGTTAAGGACTCGAGCTGGGGTATCTCGTGAAGTCTCGAAGGGTCTAGGAATGGGTTCCTAGTCTTGAGATGTAACATAACTCTACTAGGGCTGCACTTGGTCGAGGAGGCTACAGCAAAAGTCTCCAGTGTTAGTTGGTCGCCGAAGTAGAATCCTTGGTGTACCTTGTCTTGCCGGTCTTCAGTTGAGGATAGAGGGATGAGAGGGAAAAGTAGTATAGATGAGGGGGATGCCTAAAGGGGCTTCTATAGTGCAAGTGCAAACAAACAAGTGCCAAAAAGGGACAAACAGAGGAAGCAAGGTAAGGAAGGTGATATAGTTCGCATACTTGTCGCGTAGGGCAAAAGTAAGACCTATATCAAAACACAAACAAATAAAAACAAGCAACACACAATCATGGTTCTATTCGAACTATCATACGGACTCGACTGCGCATAGGGGGTACACGACTCATCCTACCCTAGGGGTTCTCGGACTCAGTAGTCGTGCCTTGTGCCTCATGCAGTCTTCTGAGTTTTCCTCAGGTGTTGCTACGTCTCTTGTAGTTGTTCGATGAAACGATCTGGGTTGAGCCTGAAGATTCTTCAACAACTTCTCGCCTGTTGAAGTGATGGGGTGAAGGTGGCTCCTCGTAACTGGCATTGACTTGGTCTTCTATTGTCTTCTTAATCACGACGATCCCTTTTTGTCTTCTAAGCCGTCGATGGTACCAGGTAGGTAATCCTTTATGCAATGACATTATCAAGGCATAATAGAGGTCCATCATGTCAGTTACGTTGATGACAACATCGACACCAAGAGCGGGGGATGAGGAGAACCGTTTTCCTGCTCACTATGGTGAGGCGGACCAAATGGCTAGGTTCTCATCCATCGGTGGTTGCCGATACAACAACGGTAGTGACAGGGTTACTCTATTAGCGATGTATATCATGATCTTGCATATCCTATGCCCTGATCATCATAGGCTAAGGTTGCATCATCCTGGGGCAATGTCAAAGGTGTCACCATCCTCTGGGTCTTCAGGTCCTCATTCCTTGAGGATGTATCTTCTGTTGGTATCGTCTTGTTGTGATGTCGCCAATCTTGTGTTCAGGAGATGTGGGTGAATGTCTGGCAAGGCATCTTCCTTCTAGATTATCCACGAGGATTACAAGGAATCCCGTGGTCAGGGGCATAAGGGTTCTAGCGACCAAAGGTTTTGAAGGGGAAGAGATCAATAAGGAAAGTATACCTTAGTTTTCGAAAAACTGAGAAGGGAAGAGAAGTATAGATAGTTTTGAAAACTAGTAGTAGTTTTGGAAATAGTTTTACCCTAACTAACGACCATGCTAACTAAGGCTTCCTACAGTCAGGATGGCTCTGATACCAGCTCTGTGGGGACCCCGACTCATAACTCGAGATCACCGAATGCACGTGTACAGTGATCCCAGAGATCAATGCTCACTGAACACACAGAAGCTGAATAACAAGAGTCTTACATCCATACATTCCGTCTTACACAAATTATGACCATTATGGTCAAGTCTTACATTGATAAAGCCTTAAGGGCTGAACATCAAATGAACACAAGCAGCGGAAATCTTCGTCGATAAGTAGAACCCATGCCATCTGCCTTAACCCTACAGGCATTCTGACTGGGAAACGTCCTAGTTCGCATGTTCGTCTCCAAAGAACTCTTCTTCGAACTCCGGTTCTTCCATGCCTGGTCAATTAAATAACCAATGGCAAGCCAATGAGTACTTTGAATGTACTCGCAAGCAACCCATGTTTTGGTTCAAGATACAACAATGCATGATATAGGTAAATTTTTGCAGAAAGCTAGTTTTGAGTGTAATGACATGTTCAACAACTTGTAAGACATGCATCAAGAGAATTCAAGTAACCATGAGGACAGGTTACAGATATCAACATAAATAGAGTGGGCACCAACCCAACTCAATCATGTCAAGTCCTTTGACTTGACCCAAGTAGATTTCCCATTATCAACACACACACACTGGTTTGTAAACATGTGGACGTAGCCCAAGAGCGTTACCCCAACTGTCCTTGACCGTGGACACGGCTATTCGAATAGTTTTACACTCTGCAGAGGTTGCACACTTACCCACAAGATCCAGGGAACTTCCGTGTCATCCACGACCCGCGATACCTCAAGTACCCGGGGTAAGCACCGATCACTATCTTTCCCTAGACGACACTAACAAGGAGTCCACTCGTTTTTCCGTATCCTCACGATGTACATCATACGAGACTCACTCGAGATCGTAACATCCGAGAGGGGACACAACGGTGTATCCGGTGCCCTGTAAACAGTCATGGCCGCCTACCTGGCACGACCCCGTCCCGAGAGAGAGCACCAACTCTCCCCCGTCACTAGTAATGCGGGCTCCAAGCTAGTATCGGCCTAGGTAATCAATAATGCCTTTCCCATATAAGGGTAGAGTGGTTGTGCGTGTAAGGTTGGAATAACGGTCGCAACTTAAACCAATCCGTTTTGGAAACAACACACACACTTGCCTCGGTACACCACTTCGTCATCAAGTGGCTACCCAACTCATCATCTCCCCCGGGCATAAGTGGCACCCGATGGGGTTTTCGAAAAGTCTTTTGAAAATACTTTGTCTCCATCACCATACATATTCCCGTCCCTTTTTGCGTAGCACTACTTTAGCATCCTATCTAGCCCCACCGGCATAACCCTCATAATAAGGTAGGGTCATGCACAATGCAAGTATCAACGAGGAAGTACGGTGGCAAACCATCAAAGTAGTTACCACCTCATCATGATTCCGTTGCAACAACAATATGGTGCTATATGACATGCATAAAAAGGGTTTCATAGACATGGTCAAAGGGATGCTTGCCTGTTTTAACAAAGTCTTCGAGGTCTTCAAATATCTCCGGTCCAACTTCGGGCATTTCGTCTACTTTGTCAACTATCGTCGAAAACAACCATAATAAGCAACACGACAAGGCAAGAATAAAAGTGCTCTAAAAAATGTGAGTTGGACTTTTCTAGGATACCTCTGGTCATATGAGGAATGACCAAGGTGATTTCATTGGAAGTGGATCAATGGATATTTCTAAACATTTCAATATGATGGAATCAATGGATTTGATGGATCCACAAGTAAAAGTACCCATTAATTCAGGCATGATTTTAGAAACATTTAGAAATTGGTTTCACTGGATTTGGAGTTGAAATAAATATAATATGGATTTTTGAAGTGGACTTATGTGGATAAATGACCTTTGTAAAAGGTTCAGTGAAAACCAAGGACAACAAAAATGTCCACTGTGGCCTATTAAATAGGACTTGATTTATGGAGTCTCTGGAAATTTGAATCATCAAATTTGGAGTTCATTTGATTTATTTGTGGATTTTACAAATTTACAGAAAAACGAAAAAGGTAAGGGAAAGGGTTTTACCCTTATCCAGCGCACTGGGCGCAGTTTAGCAGTGGGCCGGCCCAGTGGCTCGGCCGTGCGGGTGAGGAGGGGTGATGTCGGAGGCGTATTTCACCCGGCCCGTCTCCACTTAAACGGCGGGCCCCGGCCGCTGGGACGCTGACGCGCGGGGCCCAGCGCTCAGGCCATCGCCTACCTCCCGCTCGAACAGAGCAGAGGCAGGGGAGGGGAGGCCGAGTGGGCGCCAGCGCTCTCCCGGGCAGCACGGGCCACCTCCGGCGGCGCCCGGCATACCGGCGGACTCAGTGAGACGAGGCGCACCTGTCCATGTGCTGCACGCACACGCCGATGCTCGGAGTTGAGCAGGGCTTCGGGTCCAGCGGATGGCGGTGGCGGGCTTGGTGGTGGCGCCCGCTTTGGCTGCGGAGGAGGGGTCCTAGGGTGTTGGGGAGGTTAGTGGAGGATTGGGGGGTGCCACGGACCGGTTCAGAGTAGGAAGGGAGGTCGGGGCGGCTCGAATTTGAGCGGGGGTCCGAGGCGGCAATGGCAGCAGAGGAGGAGGGAGAAGGCACGGGAGGAGGAGTGGGTTGGTCCTGGGGTGCACGGGAGGGAGAGATAGAAGTTGGAGACGAGAGAAGGCTCGGGGTGGCCTTATACGGGCGCGGCCGGGAGGTGCCGTAGGCGGGGCGCACGGCCACGGCCCGTGGCGTTGCCAGAGGCCAAGAGGGCGTTCTGGTGCGTGCCTGGGGTGCTCGTGGTCGTGGTCCAGGCTGAGAGGAGAGGAGAGAGGGAGCAGGGTGAGCTCCAGGAGGTCCCGCACGAGTGCGGCGACTGGCGGACGCGAGCGGCGCTCGAGCACGCATGTCAGAGGTCGCCGGAGAGAGAAGGAGGAGGGGGCTGACCGTCTTGCGTGTCCCGGACGCCGAGGCGGCCTCGGGGAACACAAGGGGGAAGGCCCTAGGTGGTCAGAAGCCTCGGGCAGGACGCGGCTACAGTGCCCTGGTGCACTGTAGCGCGCTCCAGAGCATGCATATGCCTGACATTGGCATCTTTTTGGCGCCCAGGGTGTGGCCACTAGTGTCTAGGGGTCAGGTTAGGAGTAAACAAAGGGGTGGTGGCCTTGGATGCCCTGGTGACCCAATGGGTGAGAGGTGGGGTTGAGAGAGAGAGAGAGAAGTTGCTGTCTAGGAAGGTAAATGGGGGTGTTTCACCCCTTAATCATTGAGCAATGGCCAGGGGAGGGTTACTGGAGGTAGGAGAGGACTAGGAGGAACTGTGGTAAAAAGTTGAGTCCATGGAGATTAGTGGAAGAGGCCAAAATGGGATTTTGGTAAAGTGGTAGAAGGTGTTTGATGATGGTTTGGGCAAGTAGATGATTTCCATCTGCCATGAGACTCCATAGGGTGAAATGACACATATAATTAGGGCCTTACACCAATTTGGAGCTTATTTGGGCAAATTTGCCAATGCAACTTTTGTGAACCCCAGAAATGAACAGAAATGGATTTTCCAAGATTTAGTAATGCAAATCTATTCTCCTTGATGCACCACTTGGTGTAGTGTCCTCATTTGGTCATGTGAATATGCTCACCAAAGTTGGGGTCAAGTAGAGAAAGTTGGTAGAACAAAGTTGTTCAAAATTAGATTCTGGTCAGAGAGGGTTTTGGGGGCACTTGATCAATATAACATTTTCTCCAACTTGTTCCATTTGGTCTAGATGAATGATTAGACCATTTGAGCATGTTCAAAATGTTGAGAACATTTGGACATGTTTGGCAATGTAAAGTTGCTCAAACTTCAAAATGGACAGAAATGGTTTTGAGGGGATTTGATGATGTTATCTGTTCTCCAAGACATGAGACTTGGCAAGATCACCAAATAGGCATTGTGACATCATCGAATTTTCTTAGATTTTTTGAAAATATTTCCTGTAGAAATATTTCAAATCCTTGAAATTGCAGAAATGGTTTTGGAGGTTTGTCCAATATTTTGAACATGACCATGTGTTGAACTCTTATATATGGTAATATATGCCACTGAGTTTCCCTAAATTTTGACAAATATTTTTGAAGCAATAAAATAATTTTTCCCTATTAAAGACCATTTCTAGACTTAAGAAAAAGCTTTTAAATAAAATAGGAAAAGTAACCTTTAAAATTATATTTTTGTGGTTTCTGGGTATCCTATATCTAATAGGAGTCAAATATATTTTTGGAAAGGTTTTTACTGCCCTTAATTAAGTACTTGTAGTGCAAACCTCAATTCAGGGGTTTTTGAAAAAGACTAATTTTTTAAAATACTATTTGGCCAAATTATTTTTGCAAGAAATTATTTTTATGTCCTATACACATGGCATGATCATTGGTTCAAGAGTTTGGAGCAAGGAGATGTAGTATAGGAGTTGGAGGATTTATTTGATTTTTAGAGCACTTGCAAGCAGCAGACAAAAACCAATCAAGGCAAGGTCCAAAACACTCAAAAGTTTTTGTCAAACCACATTTTATCATGATTATTAGCTTAAGTGTTGTGCCATGAAAATCAAGGTGTGACACCCGGTGGCTATAATCCAGTGCAAGACCGAATACGTGAGGAGAACGAGCGGACGGCTCAGCTGGCGGCTCAACAGACGACACATCAAGATTTTCCAGAGTATCCAACGACTTCCGTTGAGACGGGAGTAGCCACTAGAACCGGTGGTGTTCCTTGCCTGGTGCTGGCTTTGCGTAATGTGCGGTTGCCCAAGGACTTCAAGGGACCTCGAAAGGTGCCGAATTACACGGGCGACTTACAGCCCGGAGCTTGGATCAAAAGTTACGAGATGGCTATGGAGTTATTAGAAGTCAGCGGTGCGGCGATGGCTAAGTAATTCAGCATGATGTTAGATGGAACGGCCTAGTCTTGGTTGAAGGGTATGCCGCCCAATTCTATTGGTTCATGGGCAGAACTGAAAGCCCATTTGATCCAGAATTTCAAAGACACCTGTAAGCAGTCTATGTCAATTGTGGACTTGACAAATTGTAAACAAGAGGAAGGTGAATCTATGACTCATTGGGTACGCCGGGTCAAGGAGATAATACATTCATCTGACAAGATGGATGCCGGCTCTGCAGTCCTCATGTTGGAGAAGAATTGCCGCTTTGAGCCACTAAGGCAGAAACTGGGGCATCTTAAGCGTGATTGCAATGATATGGGTACACTGATGGCGGCTTTAGTCAAATATGCCGATTCTGATAGTACCAAGGATCCTGCATCTGATGAGGAAAAGACCGGGAAGGGAAAGAAGAATGGCAATGGAAAGGGTCAGCAACATAACCTGATGAATCAAGGAGGCAATAAGCGTAAGGCGGACGGTAACCCGGAGTTTGTGGCCAACGCCAATGCACAAGGTAACAGTCAGAGACGTAAAGGTAAACCGCCTCGATCCGGTGGGTCAAGCCCATCTCTTGAACAGCTACTCAATGAGCCCTACCCGAGACACGACACCAGGGAGCAGCCCGCCACACACCTGTGGAAAGATTGTGCGATCATGAAGGTGTTTAAGAATTCCAACACATATGATGGACATAATGGGTCCGGTGGCATTTCAGGGGCTGGCGGTTTTCATGGCCCGGGTGGCGACTCAAGTTTCGGATTTCAGGGACGTCAAGGAGGCTATAATCAACAGTAGTCTGGTCAAGGAGAGCAGTAGCAGCAGCAGTCGGGTTATCAAAGCAACCCAAAGCAGTTGAATGTTGGGCAGTACCACGTGTTTTCCACTAGCTTATGCAAACGCAACCAGAAGGTTCATAAAAGGGCCGTGAACTCTGTTGAATCGGTAGTTCCCCATTACTTGAGGTGGTCAGAACAGCCCATTGTATGGAGCAGAGAAGATCACCCTCCACGGGTCAATAATCCGGGTCAGTTGGCCTTGGTGGTAGCACCTTAGGTTGGTGGATATAAATTCACTAAGGTATTCATGGACGGGGGTAGTAGTATCAATATCCTCTATTATGAGACCTTTCGACGCATGGGGTTAACTGATAAAAATCTGAGGACGTCCAACACTGTTTTCCATGGAGTGGTCCCTAGTAAGTCGGCTTACCCAGTTGGCAAGATTGAGCTGGAGGTGGCCTTTGGAGACGAATATGACTCCAGAGCTGAGAAGTTGACGTTTGAGGTGGTCAAAATCAGGAGCCCATATCATGCTCTGTTCGGGCAGCCGGTTTATGCTAAGTTCATGGCCCGGCCGTGTTATGTTTATTTGCAGCTCAAGATGCCGGGTCACAAGGGCACCATCACTGTACATGGAAGGTGGCGTTAGAGTGTGAAGAAGGCGACGCGGCTTATGCTGAGTCGGCCTGTGCAGCAAAAGAGCTCAAATTTTATCAAGACAATGTTGACCCAGCGGATATGACCTCCCTAAAGAAACCAACTACAGAGCACGACCCGATGTTGAAGTTTAAATCGGCTGCCGAGACAAAGCTTGTTGACTTTACACCGGGTGACCCCTCTAAGCAGTTCAGCATCAGCAGCAATTTGGATCCCAAATAGGAAAGCGCGCTCATCGAGTTCATCCGTGAGAACCGGGACATCTTTGCATGGAAACCTTCTGACATGCCGGGTGTACCGAGTGAACACGCTGAGCACACTCTCAATATTGATCTGAAGTATAAGCCGGTCAGGCAGTTTCTTCAACGTTTTAACAAAGAGAGACGGAAAACTATTGGAGAGGAAGTCGCCCGGCTCTTAGCGGCCGGGTTTATTATTGAAGTTTTTCACCCGGAGTGGTTGGCTAACCCGGTGCTTGTCCTCAAGAAGAACGGCACCTAGCGGATGTGTGTGGATTACACGAACTTAAACAAAGCTTGTCCGGCTGGTCCCTTTGCTCTCCCCCGTATTGATCAAATCATTGATGCTACGGCGGGTTGTGAACGTTTGAGTTTTTGGATGCTTACTCTGGTTATCATCAGATCAAAATGGCAGCTAAGGACCAGGAGAAGACGGCTTTCATCACTCCGTTTGGGGCCTTCTGTTATGTATCTATGCCGTTTGGACTCAAGAGTGCTCAGGCGACTTATCAGCGATGTGTGCAGAACTGTCTACACGATCAAATCGGGCGTAATGTTCATGCTTATGTAGATGACATTGTGGTGAAATCCAGAGAGAAGGAAACCTTAATATCCGATTTAAAAGAGACCTTTGATAATCTCCGGGTTTATAAAATGATGCTTAACCCGGCCAAGTGTGTATTTGGTGTACCTGCAGGCAAGCTTTTGGGTTTCTTGGTATCAAACAGAGGCATTGAAGCTAATCCGGAGAAGAATAAGGCGATTACCTCTCTGGATAAACCAGCGTGCATCAATGATGTTCAGCGATTGGCGGGTCGTGTCGCCGCTTTAAGCCGGTTCATAAGCCGGTTAGGTGAGAAGGCCCTACCGCTATATCAGATGATGAAGAAAACAGACACTTTTGTCTAGAGTGATGCTGCTGACGCTGCCTTTGAAGACTTGAAGAGACAGTTGTCTGAACCGCCGGTTCTTGCGGCTCCCATTGATAAAGAGCCATTGCAGCTATACTTGGCTGCCAATTCACGAGCCGTCAGCGTTGCCATCGTGGTGGAGCGTAAGGAAACTGGCAAGGAGCATCCGGTTCAACGGCCAGTTTATTTCATCAGTGAGGTGCTCATTGAGTCTAAACAAAGGTATCCACATTGCCAGAAACTCGTTTACGGAGTGTTTATGGCCAACCAGAAATTGAAGCAATACTTTCAAAGTCATCCTATAACTGTGGTAAGTTCTGCCCCTTTGGGAGATATCATCCAGAATAGGGAGGCCACAGGACGAGTTGCCAAGTGGGCCATCGAGCTTGGGCCTCATGATTTGAAGTATATGCCACGTAGTGCCATTAAGTCTCAGGCCTTGGTGGACTTTATCAATGATTGGACAGAATTACAGGCACCTGAGGAGAAGCCAGAAAACACATACTGGACGATTCACTTTGACGGGTCCAGGCAACTAGAAGGCTCGGGGGCTGGAGTGGTGTTAACTTCCCCTCGAGGTGATAAGTTTTGTTATGTACTCCGGCTTATGTTTCCATGTACCAATGCAGCTGAGTACGCGGCCTTACGCCATGGTCTCCGGATGGCAAACGAGATGAACTTAAGCCGGGTAAGATGCTTGGGCGACTCAGATCTCGTGGCTCAACAGGTGTCAGGCAAGTGGGATTCCAAGGATCCCCTTATGGCGGCTTATCGTCGTGAAGTAGATGTTGTGGCTGGTCATTTCAAGGGTTATCAAGTGGAGCACATTGATCGAAGGAAGAATGAGGCGGCTGATGCTTTAAGCCGGTTGGGATCCCAACATAAGCTGGTGCCGCCTAACACCTTTCTCGATATTCTACATAACCCTTCTGTCAAGGTGCCTACTGAGGAAGAGCTAGCGGTGCCAGACCCAGAGACACAGCTGGTGGCGGCTCTTCACGTTATCCCGGATTGGACAGTGCCCTATTTGGCTTATATGACCCGGGGTGAGTTACCTGAGGATAAGACCTTGGCAAGACAAATCGTCAGGCGCTCCAAATCTTGTTAACGGCGAGTTACATCACCTAAGTGTCACTGGGGCATTTCAACGCTGTGTGTCCCCTGCAGAAGGCCAAGAAATACTTCGTGAGATCCATGAAGGGGATTGTGGCCATCATGCCGGGTCAAAATCTCTATTAGCAAAAGCTTTCCGTCATGGTTTCTACTGGCTGACGGCTCATGTTGATGCGGAAGATCTGGTCAGCAAATGTGACGGTTGTCAAAGGTTCTCACGACGAGCTCATGTGCCGGCTCAAGATTTGAGGATGATCCCAATAACTTGGCTGTTTGCATTCTGGGGGCTTGACATGGTTGGGCCTTTCAAGAGGTCTAAGGATAAAAAGACACATCTCCTGTGGCAGTGGATAAGTTTACAAAGTGGGTTGAGGCAGAGCCGGTCAATAAGTGTGATGCAGCCACGGCGGTTCAATTCATGAAAAAGGTGATCTTTCGTTTTGGTTTCCCACATAGCATCATAACTGATAATGGCACTAATCTCTCCAAGGGTGCCATGGAAGAGTTCTGTCAAAGAGAACATATCCGGCTTGATGTTTCGGCTGTTGCTCATCCTCAATCCAATGGTCAAGCAGAAAGAGCTAATCAAGAGATCCTGAAAGGTATCAAGCCCCAGCTCTTAGTCCCCTTACAGCGGACTCTGGGCTGTTGGGTGGAGGAGTTACCTTCTGTGTTATGGAGCATCAACACTACGCCTAACAGATCTACAGGCTACACGCCTTTCTTTATGGTGTATGGTGCAGAGGCGGTCCTGCCAAGTGACATCCGGCACGATTCACCCCCGTGGCGGCTTATGTTGAGGCTGACAACGAAGAAGCTCGTCAAAATGCACTTGACTTATTAGATGAGGAGCGAGACTTGGCAATAGCCCGCTCGGCGATTTACCAACAAGACCTGCGCCGCTATCACAGCCGCCGGGTTAGGAGCAGAACCTTTCAGGAAGGCGACTTGGTGCTCCGGCTCATCCAGGATCAGTCTGATATGCACAAGCTATCCCCGCCTTGGGAAGGGCCCTTTGTGGTCAGCAAGAATCTGCACAACGGGTCATACTACCTCATCGATGTTCGAGAGCACAAAGACTCACGTAAGTTGGAGGAGGAGACCCGCCGGCCGTGGAACATTGCTCATCTCCGGCCTTATTATACTTAAGCCACCGGCTTTCAGGATGTATATATTTTTTGACAACATATATATTATATAAAGAAATAAAGCAGGACCTCCGTCATTTTTACCCTCAAAAATCTATGTGTCTTCTTTATCAGGTAGTGGAGACAACCAACAGGGAGCGGCTCACATCCGAATCCGGCTTTCCCTTTGGACTGGCTTATGATCATATCTGAATCTAGCCATGGTCACTTGGGGGCTTCCTGTTCAAACATAGGTCGTATTCGAACCAAAGAGAACATAGCTGTCGATACCCACTTGATCGGCATACTGCCAAACCCACTTGGGGGCTTCTTGATCATATTTGAATCGTAGCTTAACCCCTTTGGGTCTGACGTGGATCGTATTTGAATCAGCGTCATTAAACAACTCTTATGTTCACTTGGGGGCTTCCTGTTCAAACATAGGTCGTATTCGAAACAAAGAGAACATACGTGTCGATACCCACTTGATCGGCATCGCCAAAGCCACTGGGGGCTATATGATCGTATCCGAATCTTAGCTTAACCCCTTTGGAACGGTTTACTGATCGTATTCGAATAAGAAGCCTTTGAACATTGTTTATTATATATCATAAGCATAATTACTTGACTATTTTGAGACCTTTTTTGAAAGCACTGTGAGATGGCTTTTGATTCTTCCGGCTTAATATTAATTACCCCAGGTTCTAAAGTGCCAGGTAAAGCATCGTATGAGCCGGGAAGACTATCAAAGGGTTCGCAGGTATGCTATTGTAACTATATTTAATAAATAATCATAAACCGGCCTGTATATGATGTCTTTGGGTCATGTTCTGGGTTATCAATACTCTATATAAACCCCTGGCGTGATAAACCGCCAAGGAAATTTTGCTTGTTTTATGTGCAGGATAAGGCAAGGCAAGTTAAACATCAAGGAAATAAGCGGTTAGTGTAAGCCAGCAAAATATAGTGATGGCGGCTTACGAAAGTAATAAGCACCATAAACATGCACAAGGGCATGACAAACATTAAGAGGTTTTTTCCTATCCTATTACAAGACTCCTCGAGTCTGAATAAGTGAAGCATTGTTTTTTCAAAGTTATAAAACGCCTGGCGGTTTATTCCTTCGGCGGGCTTGAAGACTCCGGGTTATCCTTCTCCGTCTCTCCGTCGGTTGCTTTGTCCTGGAAGGTGGACGAGGCCCAGTCAATGCCACTCAAGGCTTCAAACTCAGCTTCATCATCTATTAAACCGACCGGGTCCACTTCAGGGGCAAAGGTATGCTTACGCGTTGGAGGGATCAAGCTAACTTGGTCATATGGAATGTTTGGGATTCTCCGGTTCTCGCTGTCATAGCCCGGCGAATACTTAGTAAGATCAGTATCGTTCTCAATAAGGGTAGCCAAGGGACGTACGACTTTGACACAGGCAGTGAAATCTTGATCATCAAATGCAGTACCGTCCTCCTTCAGGCTTGGATACCCAAGAGAGAGGTCAGCCAAGTCAAGCTCTGGCACCCATGCCATTGCCCGGCTTAATGCGGCCATGACTCTGGCTCTTGAAGATGCCCGCCTTAAGTCCTGAATTCGTTGAGGCAGCACTGCGAGATGCTTCAGCACATCTTGTAGAAGGTGGGGAGTGGTATTTGATATGGCCACAACGGCCAAGGCACGTTGTGACCCGGAGTACAGCTGTTCCACTAAGGTGTAAACCGCCTTAAGTTTGATCAGCATGTTTTGCTTGAGGTTGGTACTCCTGGGACCTGTATGTTCACAAGCGTAACAATGAGCCGGAGGTAACTATTACAAAATGGTCATTGGAAGATTACAATGCTTGAGACTTTGCACAGTAACTTACCGAAGATGGCTGAGGCCATTTGGGATATCTGCCGTTTCAAGTCAGATAACTCAGTTGTTGCCTCTGCAAGAGTTGTTTCTGCCGTCTCGGCCCGAGTCACCAGTGAGGTTTTCTCGTCAGCCCAGATTTTCTTCTCTGACTCAAAATTTTGCTTCAACTTCTCTTGTTCGGAGACGCTGAATTCAAACTTGGAGTTGGCTTTCTGAGTTTCAAGCTCTTGAGTTTTCAGCTGGCTCTTCAGGTCAGCAAGCTCCGACTCAAATTGACTTATGGTGGCCTGTATTGGTACCGGGTTATGGTAAGAATCATGGTAAGGTGACATTTAAGTCCCAAACATTTTACAAGTCAAGATATTTGGCACTTGGGGGCTAATGTATGCTTAAAGAATTTTTTAACCTACCCTACTGAGTCATACATATTAAGTCTCAAGCACTTTACAAGTAAAGATACTTGACACTTGGGGGCTAATGTGTAACACAAATTCAAAGTCTCATCCTATCACCGAGTTAAATATATTCACTTTAAACCGGACAAACTAACAGTAAGTAGATTTCTAAGTCTACAGCATATTCATTCATAAGCAATAGACTTGGGGGCTGGTACAGTAAGTAAGATTCAGGAAAATAGCATAAGTTATACCTCAGATTTGTGCTGTATTTGTTTCACCATGTCAATTTCTAGGTCACGACTATTATGCACTTGGTTCAGATATCCCGAGACTATATCACCAATGCTTAAGTGAGTATAGTCAGTGATGTCCTGTTTGGCTTTTCGACGTTGGGCAAATTCTTCTTTGGCAGTGCATTGGGCAAGAACAGTAGGCCATCCCGGTTCAACAAATTGACTCTTCAGATATTCAACTTCCGGGTCAGTCATCTTGGCCGGGCTAGGAGCTTCCGGGTTATCAGAGTTGTGGATAACATCTTCAGCAGGCGGGTCAGAAGTTGGCACCGGAATATCAGAAGCCGGTTCAGGCGGCGGTTGATGGGTGGAGCTGTCAGGAGCGGACAAGTCAAGCGCCGGTTCAGTGACAACCGGGTCTTGGGACGGCCTATTTTTCCTTGCCCTCTTGCGGGGCTTCACTTGCAGGCTGTCAATAAAGGTACAAGGATGAGTACTAAAGCATAAGTACGGTAAAACTTAAAGAAAGAAAGGTTACATTACCCGGGAGCCGTTTTGAAAGCCGGCATGTTTGATTGCATAGACTCGTCAGAGGAAGGAGAGGTATCCTGATAATTGGAGTCAGATGAATTGAGAGGTTGGCGAATCAAACCCGCCAAAGGTAAAACAGAATGTAAATCGGAGATAACCTCGGTCCGACGCTTCCTATTTACATCGGGTAAGCCGGAGGAGAGTTTTGCATCTTGATTGGCCCAAGTCTGCCTCCGGTTCTCAAGCTGTTGTTGCTTCAAAAGAAATTGAGGATCTTGGTAAGCTAGAGGATGTGAAAATCTTACTTTCCGGGTCACCCTTCGGATTTTTTGCTTTGGCAAAGGCTCTGAGTCGGAGGAGATTATAGTTACCTCTTCGTCAATTGCTTGACTGTTCCCTGTATCCTCCTGAAAGGATAGAATGTCAGTAAAATAACGACAAAGGAGTTAAGAAAATCAAAGGATTACCTCTTCATCATCCGAAGAAGAGTCATCCAATTTAAACATATCGGAGGCGCTGGGTTTCTTCTTCTTTGAGGTGCCCGTCTTGGCGGCCTTCCTTTCGGTTTTCTTGGCTGCCCTGGCTTGTTTGGCAGCCTCGTGGTCATATTTGGCTTCCAGAAATTATCACCGGCCTGTGGGAAAAGATAAGGGATCATAAGTACAAGGAAGGTATGACATGTTAAAGAGTATTTATTAAGATTGGTAACTCACTGCAGGGGTCGGGTTCTTCTTGCAAAAGGGAAGTAAGCCGAAGGCATTGCTAGTTACAGTGCCCTCCTTCAGCAGTGACTGGGTTGTAGCATCTACCACATCATCTGGTAAGTCGTCAGGACTATGACGCATTCGATCATCCTTCTTGCCCGTGTAAGTACACATTAAGCTGGAGCGGCGGCTTAATGGCAGTATTCGCCAGGTGACCCAGACCCGGACCAGATCGATGTCGTTTAACCCATTTCCCAAAAGAGCTTTGATCTTCTTGATGGTGGGATTGAGAGGCAGGCGCTCAACAGCGGTCAACTTATCCGCCAGCTGATGGTTGGACTCAAGGCGCAGGGCGCGAAAAACGGGCAAAGGCTTCTCATCAGCCGGTAAAGTGTCTTGACAGTAGAACCACGTCTGGTTCCAATCTTTTGGGTGACTCGGCAGCTCAGCATAAGGAAAAAGGCAATCTCTCCGCCGCTGGATCGAGATGCCGCCAAGCTCAAGACTAGGCCCGTTGGCACGTTCATTCTACCGGTTCAAGTAAAATAGTTCTCTGAACAAAAGCAGACTTGGCTCCTCTCCCAGGTACACCTCGCAGAAGACTTGGAAATTGCAAAGGTTTGACACGGAATTGGGTCCAATGTCTTGAGGTCTAAGATCAAAGAAATTGAAAACTTCCATGAAGAATTTTGAGCCGGGAGGGGCAAATCCCCGGTTCATGTGATCCGTGAAAACTATCACCTCCCCTTCTTTGGGTTGAGGCCTCTCTTCAGACGGGTTAGGGGCACGATAAGACATGACCTCCTTTTTTGGAAGGTGGCCAGACTTCACGAATTCAGCAAGTTTACTCTTCGTAACTGTGGAATGGACCCAATTGCAGGTTACAGGGGCCTTGGCCGCCTTAGGTGCCATGACAACAGTTGGCCTATTGCAAAATAAGAAGATCCGGTTCAATTTTAACCCAAGAGAAATATCCTAATTATTCAAGGTGGCGGCTTAATGAGGGGCCTAATGATATAAGGGTGACTGTGCAACAATATTTAAGCCGCTACAAGTATCAAGAGCAGTTCAAAATTCTTAAGGTCATGAGAAGCAAGCAAGGCTCACAGACCAGTGTTATTTATTTAAGCCGGACACCTGGACAGTTGTGTTTAAGGGCATTTAACAAAAGAAGTTTTTCGGGTGATAAAAACAGGTTTCATAATCTTCTGCTAATATTTGAGATCAAAGGTCTGTTCTGATAAGAAAATTTTCTAGACCTAAAAGCTGATGCAGATGTGTTCATAGGCTCGAATGAGGCTCTTATGTAGAGAAAAGGATTTGTTTTCTATACAAAACAAGTGCGAAAACAGCTACCGCGGCCATTTTATATCATTCTCAGATCAGAAGAGGCATCTAAGAGGAAAACTAACAAGGGTTTGGCTCTAACGGTGATGAACTCCGAGGAACTCAAGGAAGCTCTAATGCGGATCTAAGCAAGGAAGGGAAGGGAACTTATAGATCTAGATGGGCTGCGGAGGTTCGTCACGTTTCTCTGGTCCAACCAGGTCGATGCAGCGGCCCTGGACGGTGAAGACAGGAAGCTTGATAGTGGCGGCGGCGGAGCTCGAGAGGAGGCAAGAGGAAGAAGACGACTGGAAGGAGGAGAATGGGAGACCTAGGTCGCACCTATTTATAAGGAGAGGATAACTGAGACGGCGCGTGAAACGAGGAGATAAGAATTATTATCCAGTGGCCTCGACGCCTCGATTTTCGGAACAGTCAATGAAAACAGAGATCAGTTGAAAGATACGGTGGAATAGAAAAAGAATTTAAGAAAAGGATGACATCACATCGGCTTAACCTGGGTCCAAGAGATGACATCATGGCAGGTTAAAGGAAACCTTTTGCACAGTCCGAAGACTGAGTATATATTAAGGTATTTTAAGATTGACATGAACAGGTTCAAATCAATCTGGGGCCTAATGTTGGGGATATAACTATTTGTGTAAGCCACCCAGGAGGGGCCGGGTTACGCAAAGAAGACTCACCCGAGAGAAGCCCAAGACCAAGCATGAAGATGGCGATTCAATAAAGGGCTTAAGGCCCACAGGCGACTTAAGGCTCGTTGTAGTAAACCGCCATAATGGCATGACTTGTATCGTAAGGTAGATTTAACTAGTCACCGAGCCGGACACTGTTTATAAGCCGGCCGGGACTCTGTAAGCCACAGGGCGTCAACCCGTGTATATAAGGGGACGACCTGCTGGCGGCTTAGGGCAAGAAACAACTCATCGAGAGCCGGTCATAGCATATCTTGCTCCCTGGTCATCGAAACATCAATACCAAACCCAACTAGACGTAGGCCTTACCTTCACCGTAAGGGGCCGAACTAGTATAAACCCTCTCGTGTCCTTTGTCCCGATTTAACCTCTTCAAGCTTCCTAGTTGCGATGGCTCCACAACTAAGTCCTTTCACGAGGACATCTGACGTGACAATTCCACAACAGCTTGCGACGAGGAGAAGCAGGCCATCCTTCAGGCCAAGGCCGCTCGCGACGCTGCCTTGGGTGAGGTTGCGGATGTCTAGGGTCGCTGCAAGGCGCTGGAGAGCGAGCTGCAAGGCCTGCGCGACCAGCTCGCCAAGGAGGTCCGTGACTGCCAGGAGAAGGAGGAAGATATGAAGGCTCATGAGGCTGCCGCCAAGGACCGGGATGCCAAACTTGATGAATGCCATGGCCGCTTAGGTACGCTGGAGCAGGCGTTGGAGGCGAAGAGGATCGAGCTGGACGGCAAGGCGCGGGTCCTGGCTGAGGACCGCGTGGCCTTCGCGAAGCTGGAGGAGAAGGCTCACACCTTGCTGAAGACGCTTTATGATAGAGGCCTGGAGAGCCCGCTGGCCGGCGCCGAGGACGGCCCTGCCAAGTTTCTTCCCTTCCTGGTCCACGCCCTTGAAGATGTCGCCCTCGGCCTTGGCCCCACGGCTGAGGCTGAGGCGCGTGTCCTTTCTTCTGTAGCGCTGACGCGTGTCTTCACCCACGTCTACCTTCGCGACCCCGACATTGACCTTGACAGCCTGCTGGAGCCTGTGAGCGGCGAGCTAGCAGCTGTCGCTGCTGAGGCCGTGAAGGGTCGAGCGGAGGCTCTGCTGGCGAAGTTTCGTGCTTTCAGCACCAAGCCAAGGCGAGGTGCTGCCGATCCTGAGGCTCCACGAGGCGAAGTCGCCCAACGCAGCTCCGTCACCAGCGATGGCACTGCTAGAAAGTGACCCCTTCGCGGCTCCTGTCCTGTTTTTAGCTCCTGCAACATGCATCATGCCTCGTGGAGGCGTTTAAACTTGTGTTTGGCGTTGTGAAAGCACTCTATGGACTGTAATATTTGCTTTTGAATTCCTTGAGATTTGTGCTTTTCCTTCCTACTTGCTTGTGTTATACGTTGGCAGAGCTCGGCCCCGCGCATACCTCAGCCGCCATTAGCCCCGACCGGAAACCAGGACGGGACCAAGGAGTGAGGGGCTACGTGACCAGTTAGGCTCCTGAGTCGCGATGCTCAGGAGTCCCCCTTGACGTGCGAATAGCAAGTAGGGAGGGGAGATGTATGAGTAAATCTACCGTTCTACGTCGGCAGAGCCCGGCCCCGTGCATACCTCAACCGCCGTTAGCCTTTTGGAACTAAGGGGTGAAGGGCTACATGACCAGTTAGGCTCCTGAGTCGCGATGTTCAGGAGTCCCCCTTGACGTTCAAACGGCCTTCGTACCTTGGCTCCGCTCGGGGAGAGACGTGCGATGAACCAGGCCCGAGGGGCCTGGCTGGGTGGCGTGCGCCTGGGCGTGACCCAGGCGTAGCCCCCATGCCCAACCCCCTCGTGCGGCACTCCCGAGGGGAGGCGTTACGATGGGGCCAGACACTGAGCTCTAGGCTCCCTGAGGTTGATGCGGCCGGGGGCCACCCTCAGTTGTTTATCACCAGCGCGGAGCATAGCGCTTCCGTATATGTACGGGCATAGCCGCTCCTCGGCAGTGTCGTCAGCCAGCACGGAGCATGGTGCTTCCACTGGTGCGTGGGAGGGGGATCCCCTCCGGGAGGAGCCCCCGGGGCGTGTACAGCCCCGCCCTAACACGTGGCTGGCACGGTAGGACCTGACGAGGTGTATCTGGGCACCCATGAGCCAGCGCGGGACTCACGGGGCCCTACCTCAAGGCGGGTTGCGTCTGGCTCTGGGCCTTTACTTGTAATGTGTTCCTGCAAATTTGGTTAGATGCCGACGCTCTACGTCCTCAGGTCCCGGCCCTCGAGCGAGCTCAGCCGTCGCTGGTATGCCAGGTCGCGATGTCGTGGACAAGGCCAGGAGGTGAGGGCTGGAGAGCCAGTAAGAGTCCATGAGTCGCGATGCTCAGGTACCCCCCCTTTAACGTGCAAGCGGCCGGCATGAATGAAGAAGGGTGCCGCCACAGGCATCAAGTAATGATCATGATGGGTCAAACGCACGACCCGAATAAACGCGAGAGGGATACATGCCACTGGGTCTGGCCCGAGTGGCTTGGGGATAATGCAGCCCGAGGGGCGCCCCCAATAAAGTAAGCTAAAAACATGAACCAAAGGGATACATGCCGCAGGGACGGACCCACACGACCTGGGAATGATGCAGCCCTGGGGGGCGCTCCCAGCTGAAAATGAAACTCGAAGGATCTCACCTGATGATGTTGAAGATGAAGGGATGCTGAAGTAGCAGACGGTGCGCGCTGCGGAAGCCGATCCTTACAAGCCCCCAGGCCCAGGAGCCTCGGGAGGCTCCGGAGGCGCTGGCGGCTCCTCGCGGACCATCTCCATCTCCGCCAGGACTGTGGAATGCCTGGCCGCTTGAGCCTCCAGGATGCTCCTCATGAGGCGCTGACGCACAGCAGCTGCGTTCGGCAGGCCGTAAGGCATGCGAACATAGATGTGGGGTGGACCTTCGCAGCGTCCCACGCGTGAGAGCCAGAGGCGCGCCTGACAGGCGGCTCGGTTGAGTCCTGGTATGTCGATGCAGACGCGCAACCCACCATCCTCGCCTGGATGGGGAGCTACGGCGGGTAAGCGGTGGCTGCCACTCATGACTCTTGACTCCTGCAGCTCCTGAATGATCTCGCTGACGAACTCCTGAGGGTTTGGCCCTCCTCGCCTTGCTCCTTCCTGAGGGAAACCTGCTTTGAAACATGCCTCCAAGTGGTGCCCAAGCGCCTCCCTCGTGATCTTAGCAAAGTCAATGGCCCTCCAAGAGAGAGCCCCCGAGCCTTGCTCGAGGAGGGCGCCGGGCGTGCCTTCCTATGCGACAGAAGGAGGCGCCCCCTAAACAGGCGTGGACCCTGATGGGCATGCCTCCCGAGGGTTCGGACCAGGAGATGTCTTCTTCTTCTTAGGGACTGCCTCGGGAAGCCTTCCACTCCTGTGATCTGGGTCTTCAATTGACGCGGCTTGAAAAGCATGCTCAAGAGAACACACAGCATCCCTCTCTTCACAAGGCACCGTGATGACTCCACCGCTTCCTGGCATCTTGAGGATATTGTAGCCGTGATGAGTCATGGCCATGAACTTGGCCATAGCTGGGTACCCAAGGATGGCATTGTACGGTAGGCGAATGTGCGCGACATTGAAGTCAATGAGCTCGATGCGGTAGTTGTCGCGCTTCCCAAAGGTAACAGGAAGGCGGACATGCCCTATCAGAACCGTGGAACCATCAGTGACTCCTGAGAAAGGCTTGGTTGGCTGAAGCTGATTGTATGGCACTTAGAGATTGTTGAATGTCTTGACGGATAGGACATTGAGCCCTGCTCCGCCATCGATGAGGGTCCTGGTGACTTGCACATTGCTGATGATTGGGGAACAAAGCATCGGGAGGACTCCGGCTATGGCCGCGCACTTGAGCTGATCCGCTGAGTTGAACATGATGGCGCATGCTGACCACCTGAGAGGGCGTGTGGCCTCGAGCTTAGGGAGGACTGCATTCACTTCGCGAGCAAACTGCTTGAAGATGCACTGAGAGGCCAGGGCCTGAGCGTTGCCCAAGATGCAAGCGATTGCGCGCGGCTCCTGGAAGCCTCCAGCCCCCTCATGCTGATGATGGTCTTCATTCCTCCTCGGCTGTGGTGGCAGAGGAGGGAGACCCGCATTGCCTTGTGGGCGATCCTCGCGAGGCTGGTCTCTCCAACCTCCCTCGCAAGGCTGGTCTCTCCAACCTCCCTCGCGAGGCTGGTCCTGCCAGCGGTCCTCATGAGGTCGGTCACGCCACCCTTGGTGAGGGCCACGGTCTTCCCATCGTCCTCCACCTCTTCCTCCTCCTCGGCCATAGCCCCGGTCGTTGTGCTCGGGGCGTCGGCCGGCACGCACGTCCCGCACGGCCGTGAGCTCTTGGCATTCGTTGGTGTTGTGGGTGTGGAGGTCGTGGTACACGCAGTACCGGCTGCCCTTGGATGACTCAGGCTGATCCCTGCCTCGCTTGGTGTCCAGTTTTGCTGCAAGCATGACAGCCCCATTGCGCTTCACATCCGTGACCTTGGGCTTCTTCTCTTCTGGGTTGGCAGCTGGCAGCTCAAGGAGGGAAAGGCCCCCTTCCTCAGCCCTAGCGCACTTGCTCGCCAAATTGAACAACTCCAGGGAGGTGCACAGGTCTTCATGGATCGCAAGCTCCTCCTTCATCTTGACGTCACGCACGCCGTCGGAGATGGTTGAGATGATGGCCTCCTCAGACACCCTGGGGATCTTGAGGCGAGCGTTGTTGAAACGCTGGATGAACTTCTGCAGGTCTCTCCAGGCTGTTGTTTGATGCGGCGCAAGTCGCTCATGGCCGGGGCCCGGTCGTGGGTACCTTGGAAGTTGGCGATGAATCGGGTGCGCATCTCGTCCCAGGAGGAGATCGTGCCAGGAGCCAGGTTCAGGAGCCAGGTGCGGGCGCCGTCCTTGAGCGCCATGGGAAACCAGTTCGCCATGACCTTCTCGTCCCCGTTGGCGGCTTCAACGCCCAGCTCATAGAGCTGGAGGAACTCAGCAGGGTCAGCCATGCCATCATAGCGCGGGGGCAGATCTGGCTTGAACTTGCCCGGCCAGGCCACGCTACGCAGCTCGGCGGTGAAGGCACGGCAGCCTGCAGTGGCCAAGGGAGGCCTTTGGTGATGGATAGCTTGATCTTGGAAGTCTCCGTGCGCTGCCGCCAGGAGCAGCGCGGGGTCTTGGCGCGCTGGAGCAGGAGCGCGTTCGTGCCGGGCCGGTGCGGGGAGCACACGGGCAGCTTCTTGGGGACGAGGGATCTCTTGGCAGCTCTTCTCTTGCTGTGATGGCGCCGGGCAGAGTGGGTTCCGTCCAAGGGCCACGCGCCTTGGGGCCAAGGCGCCTTCTTGAGGGGTAGGCGGCTGAGGCACCCCCGGAGCTTCGTCGCCCGCGCAGGGCGGGGCGCGGTGCAGCGAGTGGGATGGCGCAGGGGAGCCCCCAGCGGCGCTGACGAGCTCGGTGATGCGGGCGAGCCACTCGTCGTAGAGGTCGTCGATGGGACGGTAGTGCAGGAGCTCCTGCGCCAGGAGCAGTGCGGCGTGCGCACCCGCAGGAACGCGACGGGCGTGGGACGAGGAACTGGCTGGAGTCAGCAATGGAGTGGTGGTGCGGTCTTCTTGCCGCACCCAAGGATGCAGGGATAACGCCTGCTGCTCGTTCCCCGCCGGGCCGGTGGCAGCGTTGACGGCAGGCAACGGGGAACGGCGGGGGCACCCGCCGACGGGGGCCGTCTGGGCAACGTGAGTGGCGAGGGCGGCCCGGTGCTCGGCGCGGGCTCGACGAGCGTCTGACATGGATGCAACGGGCGGCGAAACACGGGGCGACGGAACGCGGATTCCGGTGCACCCCTACCTGGCGCGCCTGTCAGCGTTCTGGGAACAGGGGTCCCTAGACTTGCCTGCCTGCAGCCTGCAGCGTGGCTCAAAGGAGGCCCAGGACAGCCCATCTTCATCAACGCAAGCTCAAGACCCTCGCGAGGGGCCAAGCCTCGCGGGCGGACGACAAGGAGCTTCCGCAGGCATGGCCTCGTCGGGCTAGCTCACGAGGAGGTGGAGAGTTCAAGGCGGGGTACCTCGCGAGGTGCCCATGACGCAAGCCATGACAACCAAGGGCGCCAGTCGGGTTCCAGCCTGTGCAATGTCCTCCTTTCCTCTTTGGTGCAAAGGGAGCAAGCGCAGGCGAGAGCATCAAACAAAGGCATCCATTTCGGTGCAACAAGACCAAGACCAGCCCAACGGCAGGGAAGAAGTCATTGTGGAGCCCAAGCCAGCGTCACCCCCAGAGCCTTTGACAGGCGAGGACCAACTTTAGTCAAGATAAGTGTACCCGTTGTTCCCCTTCAAAATGGCCAATTGTTGGCGCCCTTCCCGCTCAATATTTGGGAAGAGGCCCAAGGCCTTTGCCTATAAGTAGGACTAGCCACCCCCAGGGTAGGGCATCCTGGATCTGGACCCGACCTAGCAATCGGGATCCTCACCAAGAAACCAGTAGATAGAGCGATTGAACTCCTCCCAGTAGTTCATCGCACCAGTCAAGAACAGACCCTCGCGAGGCTGTTCTGCCTTGTATTGTTCATCATCAAGCCCAAGAGGCAATCCACCACACCACACACTGGAGTAGGGTATTACACCACAATGGTGGCATGAACCAGTATAAATCTTGTGTCTCTTGTGCTGTTCAATTTGGTAGTTTAGGTCCTAGCGATTCGGTGAGGAGCGAGCCGGTAGAGGGTTGAATCTCCGCGCGCACCCCTGTGTTCAAACCTCAAGGGTCTGCCGGAACCCGAAATCCGACATTTGGCGCGCCAGGTAGGGGTGCGCCAGGATCTGCCTTCTGCCGCTTCGCGCCCCGTCGCATCGTCATCACCATGTCCAGCGACCAGGCGGGCAACCCTGATCCTTGGGCGGCTTGGCCCGCCCGCGCAGAGCCACTTGCCCCAGGCGACCCCATGCCCCAGGCAGCTCGCGGTCCGCTGGGCGCTGCGGGCCGTGGGCGACGCGGACAGGCCTCGACGGCTCTAACACCGCGGAAGACGCGGTCGGCAGCAAGGGCCTCCAACCACGCCGCGGCCATGGCGCCGTACACCCACCGGGAGCAGGCGAACTCAAGGGCCGCGCTCACGGTGGCCCGAGAGCTGCTGCAGTGCGGACTGATGGAAGCCGGCTGCGACGTGCTGCTAGAGCGGGTGGCGGAGCTCCTAGGCTTCGCCGCCTCGGGGGCTCACCCCTTCTGCACTCTGCTCCCGTCTCAGGCCTAGGGCGGCCCGTGCGGGGGCCCCGCGTGCAACCGTGGGCTCCAAAGCTACTCCAACACCAGCGAAGCCATCAGCACAGGGCCGGCGGCAGCACCGACTCCGCTCCCCGCCAGTGAAGAAGGACTTGTCGCGACCCACGGCCCCCGTGGGCCGCCGCACTACCATCACCAGGTTGGCACGTCAAGTAGAGCTGCGTGGCACGCGGAGCCCTACGGCGCAACCTTCGAGGTAACGGCCACAGAAGAGTCCGTGCCCCACATGATGGATCAAGGGCACCCGCGCGAGGGCGAACAAGGCTCGCTCCTTAGCCCCAGCTGGGGGGACGAGGCGCCAGAAACTGAGCTCTTCCAGGAACCCTGGGACGGCCCCTCCGGCCATGCTGGGAGCGATAATTATCGGGTACCACTAATCCCTCAGGAGCAGGCATACACTAATCATGGGTCGCAGGAGGTGCAGGTCGCCACAGCGAGCAGCTGCCCCGCTCCAGCAGCCTCTTACCCCTCAGGAGGAGGGCGACGGGGGCTGCAGGAGAGGGGCCAAGATCCGACATCACCACCGCGGCGTTCGGAGCAAGGCGTTCCCAGGAGGTAGGCCCTCCGCTGGGGAGGTGCCTCAGGGCTTGCCCCTGGCGGAGGACCCGTGGTTGTCGGGGGAACCGCTGGTGACCGCTCTACCCCATCGGCGGCGTCCTGGTTTCCGATCGTCGTTGATGGCACTAGAGTGTGGTGCAAGGCGGGGCCCTCGTCTGGCGATATGAAGCAAAGCCGGTACCTGTGAAGAAGGCCCAGTGCCTGTGAAGCTCGCCGCCCCGTGACACTCTCACGTAATAATGAGTGGGGCTGTACACGCCCCGGAGTCTCAGGGGTGCCGGCCTCAGGCCCTGGGGCTCCCTCCCACGCCCAGTGGCAGCACTTAGCTCCGCGCTGGTGAGAAGACGTCCAAGACTAGACTAGGTGCCGGACACGGCCTTTTGTTTGCTTTCATTGCTTTTCCCTTGGTTGCTGCTTTCCCCTGCTGGATTTAAGTTGAACTTGAATTTGAGATTTGTGTGTGTTCGGGGAAGGGGTGCTTAGTCTCTTTCGAGCAATCTCTCACGTTTCGGTTACAACCTCGCCTCAGCTGCCTCCCCTTGTGAGCCCCTCGTGAGCCGGGTCTGGCCTAGCTTGCGTGCAGCCCAGACTGCCGCCGTCATACCCCCCTGGGAGGTTTTTTCACTGCAGATCCTACGGATTCGATCAGGAGGCGTTCGAGGCACCACAGCCTCCCACAAATTATCTCAGGACCTGCGCAGGACGAAGGTAAACTAACCAGCCGGCTCGTCGCCTAGCCAACCACTTGGCACGGGCCTATGAGCAATGTAGCATTGACTAGTGCGCTAAAACATTGGTTTTACATGAGGGGAACCCCCTCCCAAAATGCTCTCACAACCATCGGGACAAAAGCCTGAGTTCTATTCATGCAGGATAAGGAAACAGGGACGGCGTGCTATCAGTCAGATAAATCCCCCAATGCATCCTCAGGAGCGCCGCCCGAGCTGTCGCTGGCGTCGCTGGCCTCGCCATCGCCCTCCGCGTTGCCGCCAGCGGCGTTAGGACCGTTCACCACGCCGCCCTCGTCGGCGGCCACAATCACGCCGTCGTTGTCTGAAGCGAAGGCCCTGACAAGGGCATCCACGTTGTCTTCCACCCAATACGCCAGGTCGTCTAGGACGGCCTGGGGGACTGGGGCGATGGCAGCGTTGAAGTCAAAATGAGGATCCATATTCCGGAGGTGGCTAAAGACGCGGGAAAAGGCGCGCCCGAGCAGGGCTCGGCTCCTCTCCTCCACCAACCTATTGGCACGAACCGACCGTGCCTCTAGCTGCGTCACGATGTCGGTGAAGAACTGAAGGTTGCCGGCGTAGTTAATGGCACGCGGCTCGCCGACGGCCGCCTCGCAGATGTTACCTAAGGCCGTGTTGGCCCTCTCCTGAAGCGTGGTGAGCATGGGGGCGTGCTCGTGTTCCAAGAGCCGCCGCTGATGCATCTCGTCCGCATTCTGACGAGCGACGGCCTCAGCCTCAACCACCTGTTGGCGAAGAAGAAGCACCTCGGCGCGGGAAGTGGTTGACTCCCCCTGCGCCGCCTCGAGCGCGGCTTGTAAGGCATCAACCCGCCTCGTCGCTTCCTCTAGCTTGGTCCTCAGGGCGATGGTCCTACCTTCGGCCTCGGTCCGGACCAACTCCAGCCTCTCCAAGAGCTCGCGCTCGAGGTTCAGGCACGCCGTTGCCACCCGACGTCCGACCTCCTCCGAGACACGGGCTTCCCGCGCAGCGACATCGTCCTCCGCCCGTGTCACCCAGCGCTCCCTCGTCTCCAGGCGCTCGTGCTCGCGCGCGCGTTTGGCGGCCTCCAGCGTCAACGCCTCCTCACGCTTTTGGAGCTCCGCTGGGTCGCCCGAGACCACCTTCATCGACGCAAGGGTCACCTCGCGCAGCTGCACCTGCTCCTCCAGTGAGCGGCACCGGGCCAAGAGTTCCTGTGCCCGCTCCTCCGTGGCCTCTCGCCGCCGGTCAGCTTCCCGGGCTTCTTCGACGGCCTGGGAACGGGCCTCCCGAGAGGCTGCCAGCGACGCCTTGGCCTCCTCATCATCAAGATCACGCCGATGGTGCGCGAGGGCGGCAGCCGCCTCCAGCTCGCGCCTCTCCGCAACCAGCCGAAGGCCCTCGGCCTCGAGGCACGCATCCTCATCAGCGAGTTCCTCACCAAGCAGGCTCACCGCGTCAGCCGCCCTCCGGAGGAACCCTTGGCGAAGAGTGCGACGCTCCCGGGCGCGCTTAAGTACGTCCTCCACACCATCATCCGCCCCAAGCGAGCGACATGGGGCTCGGATCAGCACTCCCCTCTCGAGCAGGGGGCTGGGGGCTGGCGCCTTGAGATGACCGGGTGGACCCTGCCGAAGGCCCGACCTAAAGCCAGTCCATCTCCAAGTGAAGAGTGCCGGGAGTACCCCAGCCAATCACGGTCCACGGCCAGACGAGAAGCCCACATCAGGCTAGCTATGCCACGAGGAGACCCGTGAAGGAAGGCCGCGGGGAGCGCAGGGCCGCGCTGCACCTCGGGAAGGTTCTCCTCACCAACCGGCCTCACCACAAGGGCTCTGCTGCCCGGAATGATCGAAGACGGCGGAAAGCGCGAAGGTGAGGGGGATGGCCCCTCATCCACCTTTATGAGCTCGGAAGGAAGGGCCCTGCAAAGCAAGGATCAGGAAAGGCAACAGAAGAATCAGGAGCTAGGAAGGGAGAAGGCTTACTCATCGATGGCGAAGTACTTCCTACGCTTCAGCAGGCGGCAAGGGTAATCATCGCCCAGGGCCTCCCTTCTCTTCTGGAGGGCCTCAAAGTCCACGCGGAAGCGACCCAAGAGTTGAGTGCAGGGGTCAGCTTGCGACGAGGAGGAACCATCGGGGCGACTCGCGTTGGGGGCGTCCGCCTGATGCGCACTGCCGGTCGCCTCATCAAGAAGAGCGGCTGGGGCCTCGGGAGCCCCAGCCGCAGGCACTGCGAGCGGCCGCTCGCCACCCTCTACTGCGGCAGCACGAGCCTCGGGAGCCGCTCCCTCATGAGCGCCGCCCAGTGCTTTCACCTTGGCGAGGGCACCCTCGGCCTCCGGAGGCTCATGCCTCCCTACCCCGCCACTTGAGGAAGAGTCGCCTCGGGCGGCTGCGAGGGCGACCACCACCACTGGGTTCTCGCGAGGCCCCTGGAGGCCAGCAGGGCGCGGCCCCCATTCATCGAAGATGGGTATCTGGCTCACAAAGTCGCCTCTGTTCAAGCAGAGGTACAACAAGGCCCCCCCTTGACGAATGTCGCCGGGGGAAGGATCCCCAGTCAAGACCAAGAGCACCTTCCTCAGAGCTTCAGGCGTCAGGTCCTTGTCACGCCCAATATGCAACCCTATCCAAAAGGAACTCGAAGGTCCCACCAAGGATAGAACCGCATATTGAAACGCTTTTGCAAGGTGGATATCGTTACATCAACATTACATAATAGATGGGGATACATACAAAAGGCATACAATGCCACGCGATTACACCAATACTACATACATAAGATCAACATCCGACTACAGATGAAACACAAACAGAAGCTCAAACGACATCCACCCTGCTAGCCCAGGCTGCCGACCTGGAACCTATCCCCTGATCGAAGAAGAAGCAGAAGAAGAACTCCAAAACAAGGAACATCGCTCTCGCGTCAGGATCATCGCAAAACATGTACCTGCAACTGTTGTTGTAGTAATCTGTGAGCCCCGAGGACTCAGCAATCCCATTACCATGGGTATCAAGACTAGTAAAGCTTAATGGTAAAGGAAGGGGCAAAGTGGTGAGGTTGCAGCAGCGACTAAGCATATATGGTGGCTAACATACGCAAAAGAGAGTGAGAAGAGAGCAAACGGAACGGTCGTCAACTAGCAATGATCAAGAAGTGATCCTGAACTCCTACTTACGTCAAACATAACCCAAAGACCGTGTTCACTTCCCGGACTCCGCCGAGAAGAGACCATCACAGCTACACACGCGGTTGATGCATTTTAATTCGGATCTGGTGTCAAGTTATCTACAACCGGACATTAAGAAATTCCCATCTGCCACATAACTGCGGGCACGGCTTTCGAAAGTTTATACCCTGCAGGGGTGTCCCAACTTAGCCCATGATAAGCTCTCGTGATCAACGAAGGATATTCCTTCTCCCAGGAAGGCCTGATCAGTCTCGGAATCCCGGTTTACAAGACATTTCGACAATGGTAAAACAAGACCAGCAAAGCCGCCCGATGCGCCGACAATCCAGATAGGAGCTGCACATATCTCATTCCCAGGGCAACACCGGATAGGTCAGCCTATGAGTAAAACCAGACCTCGAGTTGCCCCGAGGTGGCCTCGCAGTCTACCCGGTTCGGACCAACACTTAGACAAGCACTGGCCCGGGGGGGCTAAAATAAAGATGACCCTTGGGTTAATTACTCCCACGGGAAAGGTAGGTGGTGGTGAAGCAAATGGTAAAACCAAGGTTGGGCCTTGCTGGAGGAGTTTTATTGAAAGCGAACTGTCAAGGGGGTCCCATAAATCACCCGACCGCGTAAGGAACGCAAAATCCGGGAACATAACACCGGTATGATGGAAACTAGGGCGGCAAGAGTGGAACAAAACACCAGGCATAAGGTCGAGCCTTCCACCCTTTACCAAATATATAGATGCATTAATTAAATAAGAGATATTGTGATATCCCAACAAAATCCTGTCCACCATGGAGCAATCTTCAACTTCACCTGCAACTAACAACGCTATAAGAGGGGCTGAGCAAAAGCGGTAACATAGCCTAGCAATGGTTTGCTAGGAAGGGTGCAAAAGGTTAGAGGTTCATGGCAATTTGGGAGGCTTGATGAGCAAAAGATAGGTAGCGCAGCAAAGCGATAGAATGAAGCCACTAGCATAGCAATGATAGTAGTGAGATCCAGGGTGGCGGTCATCTTGCCTGAAATCCCGCAAGGAAGAAGAACGAGTCCATGAAGAAGATGAAGCCACGAAGACGAACCAAGCGTAGACAAACGAATCCTCACGATCGCAACGAAACGGAAACTATAGAGAAGAAGCACACAACATGGTAAACACACCACGCATAGACAAGACATAATGCACAACAAGCATGTTGCATGAGAAAGCTAGATGAGCCTACTCATGGCAAGAGATGACGCAAACAAGAACAACACATCAAAGCAAGTTTAAATGAGACCGGAAACAACATATAACAATTCCGGTAAGTCCTCATATGCAAATTTCGAAGTTGGTCCAGAACTGAATAAACATTATGTTCAAGTAGTTAAACAGCAAGTTAAGATGCACCAAGATGATCTACACGAAATTCTAGTCAAGTTACATATAAAGTTCATTTAATTCGGAGCTACGGCCTAGAAGATATGAGCAAAACAAGTTAAGCATGGCATTGATGCAAAATGCATACAAACATCAAGCAAACACCTCAAAACAGGGATGCAACATGATAATATGAAACTACATGCAAAATCATGCAAGTTTCATATAGAGCACACTCAAAACGGAGCAACGGTTCAACGCATACACTCTATACAAGTTATAGCAACAATCTGTCCAAAACAGCAACTAGGCATATTGCAAGCATCAAACCAACAAGCTACAGCATCTCAACATAATAACAAAAGGCATTGGCATGAATTACAAGTAAAGCAAGACAAAACATGAACACTGAGCTAACTCCAGAAACAACTAGAACATGCTCAAAAGGACATGAGAAGATTGCAAATAATAACAGTTTCAGGCTTAGCAGGAATAACATCAGGTTGCAATGTTTAGAGCTATCAAACAACATGCTACAGGAACTTAACATGGCAAACAAAGGCATGGAATGAATCTACTAATTGCATAGAACAGAAGTCCCTTACTGACCATGAGCCAAAAGGCACAGAAAATATGATGGAACCATGTAAACACGGCAAGTGATATGACAGAATCATACATGGCAGGAACAACAATAAGTAGACATGTTGGTGAGCTTGAATCACTCATCACAGAGCAATACATGGCATGGAAAGGCAACAAACAGTAAGAATACATGTTTATGAAGCTAAGCATGGCAAGAACAAATTCATAGGGTGCATGGATCACTAAGAAAAGCACATGGCCAAAATTGAACTTAATGTTAACAGGCTGACAGCAACATTATTTAGCAAATTTGGAGCAAGATAACAACAAGCTACAGTAGGCTATAAATGCAACCAGGGGCATGGATGGATAGTGCATGACATGTATAGCAAATCATACTTAGTGAACATCTCCAGATTATGCATAGAATGACTTGTAGCAGCAGGTTAACATAGCATCACGAAATAATAGAATCAGCCTAGCCAAACAGCAACAACAAGTACCCTACTTCACGAGCTCGATGCACTCACTACACAAGTCACAAAAATACATGGATTGCACCTCTGGAAAGATGGCATAGCATAGATAAAACACATGTAGACATCAACCTCATAGTATGCACACATCAAACATGGCAAAAATGACAAATGAGCATGTTATAACAGTTCCAGCAGATTAACATCAACATGCACTATTCCAACAGAATTTCGGGCATCAACATGAACTCCAATGAACATGATGCAATGGAACGAAATGAAGTACTCGTCGAGGCGAACAAGTTGATATGCTACACGCCCAAAACGGAGCAGTATGCAGCAAGTTATGATGCGATGAACATGGCATGATTATGCAAAATATTTCGGGAATTGGTGGAAATCTCACGGGGTCAACCTTGCACGGAAATTGGTGGAAATATTAGGCACGTCGGATAAGGATGGAGATGGCCGGAGAAGGGCGGATCCGGGCCGGATCTCGGCGTGGGACGACGCGGGGAGGCGGAGGCCGGCGAGCAGGGCGAGGGGCGGGCCGGACCGGTGGCCGGACGGCGTGGGGCGGTGGTGCACCGGCGCGTCGCGGAGGCGGCGACCAAGGGCCGAGGGGCGCGGGGCCAGGCGCTCGGGCGCGCGCGGAGGCGCCCGGCGGCGGGGACGCCGGCGGAGGCGGCGGAGGGCGGCGACGACGATCCCGGGCGGCGACGGCGGCGGGTCCGACGAGGCGAGGCGAGGCGGTGCCGGCGGTGGCCGGGCAGGGCATCAGGCGCGGGCGGGTTGACGGGCCAGGCGGCGGGGGCGTGCGGGCTCGCGCGGGCCCGCGATGGGCTCCGCGGGCCGTGCGGTGGCGGGAGTCGGCGGCGACAGGTGTCGGCGGCGGATTGGACGGGGCGGCGGTTGGACATGTCCGGGCGCAGGGCGGACGCGTCCGGCACGCGGAGGAAGAAGAAGGCTAGGTTAGGGTTGACTTGATCCGAAATTTCGTGGGAGGGGACGTTTAAATAGGTAGAGGGAGCTAGGAGACTCCAAATGAGGTGCGGTTTTCGCCCACACGATCGTGATCGAACGACCGAGAGCATGGAGGGGAGTTTGCTGGGTTTTGGGCCACTTTGGAAGGGGTGTTGGGCTGCACACAAAAGAGGCCTTTACGGTTACCCGATTAACCGTTGGAGTATCAAACGACCTCCAAATGGCACGAAACTTGACAGGCGGTCTACCGGTGCTATACCAAGGACGCTTGGCAAACCTCGGGCCATTCCGAGAAAGTTTAACACCCGCACACAAAAGAGAGGCAAAAGGGGGCGCCGGGGAACATAGGAGTGCCGGATTGCAAAACGGACAACGGAAAAAAAGCTCGGATGCATGAGACGAACACGTTTGCAAAATGAAATGGACATGATGACATGATATGAAATGCAGATGATGACATGGCAAAGTGCAACACGCAAGCAAAAGACAAGGCAACTACGGCGAATAACTGGCGGACACCTGGCGCATCGAATCCGGGGCGTTACAACACTCCTCCACTAACAAGAGATCTCGTCCCGAGATCTTAGGACCGAGACGGAAGGAAAAATGGATGAGGGAACCAAGAACTCAAGAGAAGAAGCAAAGAATCGAGAGCACTCGAGAAGAAGAAAGGAACGAGGAGAATGCCGAGAATCGAAAGCTCACGGAATCAGAGAGACTATGAAACCACTCCGGTTAGAACGAGATAAGAAACGAATAAGACTGAAAGGATTTATGCAGCACTCTGGCTGAACATGGAAAGAATAGAACACGAGCTTCACAAGATGGGATGGCACTTGACGAGAGGAACAACACAAGACCTCCAGAAGACTTGAAAAAGTTGAAAGAAAAGAACGGAGAAGAAGACGACATCTTCTACCACGAATGAAATAGAAAGCAACCTTAGAAGAAAAGATTGAACGGAGTTGTTGAGAAAATCAACAACGGAAAGAATAAGCTTGTCGTGGACTTACGGATAACATCTCAAAATTATGAGGTGATAATCGACCACGAGCAGAAAAGATTAAATAGCTGAGAAGAACGAAGAAATGCAAAACTCCACTTCAAAAGAATACGGAGAATTAATTGCACTTCGAGATGCGAGAAGAAAAGATACTTGAACTCCACCAACAAAATCTTGATGAACTCTTGAAGAATGAATTAAATCATGAAGAACCACCATGAAGACTCCGGTGACAAAAGGGTTTTGAGACAGAAATGAAGGATGAAAGAATAAGATGAGCCTTGCGGTGATTTAGATGTAGGTTCCGACGAAATGGCCGAGGAAATTTGAACTCCGGAAAAGAAAAGATGAAAATACTTGGAACTAGAATTTATTCCTCAAGAACAAACTCCGAAGAAAAGGAAGGGATTACTCGCTTGGATGAAATAAGAATAAGATTTATTGTATGCTTATCCTTCATCGAATTAAATTGATGACAAGCAATGGATTTTACATATTACTTATTCTTCTTGAAAAGGATTGAGAAGTGGCATATCGTGAACTTGAGAAGGTCTTCATGAACCACCGGTAGGATTCGAAAGAACGAATGGATTAATATGATAATCCAGGAAAAAGAATCTTGAACGAACCACCGTAAGAATTCGAAAATGACTGATGAAAGAGACTGAATCACCGGGAAGAATTAGAAAAAACCAATAAGCTAGAGGGGATTTGGATGCAAAAGAACAAAGAGATCATGAGCTGATTAAAGAACACTTGAACGAAGCACTGGGATAATTAGGTAATGGTAGCTGACATGCGAGGACAAGGAATTCTTCTGGAATGATGGCCTCCGGTGAAAAGAAACATAATTCAACTCCTGAAATACTCCGGATGGTTGAGAAAAAGGAATCTCTGACAAATGGAATAATTCAAGAGGATAACATGATACTAGAATCACGAAACTTCGAGAGAACGGATAGGATTTAGAGGAAAAACTCTTCTTCGGTCTTCAAATGTTGAGAATGATGACGAGAAACACCATGAAAATTAGAGAGATGCTCCAGGAGAATGAAAAAGCGAAGAGGTTGAGCCAACAACGAAAAGAGTTTGAACGAGATCTTGGAGAAGGCATGTGACTGATGAAATTCATTCTTACGTCACACTTGAAAAGAATTGAGAATAACTCCAGGGGAATTGGAAGAGTCAGGTAAGATCCTGGGAAAAGACCTATGGGTTAGGGCCCACTAAAGAGAAAAACACCGTTGAAAAGGATTGTTGATCAGATAGATGATGCACCGGAACAATTGAAATATTTAAATGAGGTGACAACCTCGAATTAATTGGAACACAGACGAATCTTCTGGGATGTCTTGAACACTCCGGAAGGATAATCTGGCGAGAGGCAAATGAGCAAGGAAAACACTTGAGCCGAGGAAAAGAATATAATCACTACCGAAAAATGGAATTGAATCCACCGGAGAAGATAAAGAGATGAAGAATGACGAATGAGACGAGAATTTATCGGTTGAAATGATTGAGGGAAGACTAAAGAGGCTCCACATGAATGAAATTGATGCTCTAAAGAGACTCAGGCTTCGGGAGGACAAGGGGTGGGAGGGCGGGAAAAACACAGGAAACTGGAAGGGGGAACCGACGAATATCTTGAAGAGAAAACACCGGTTGAAAACAATGAGGATAGAAAGCAAAGACTTCGCACGAGTAGGATGGATACTCGATTACGGACTCCGGCTCCAAGAAGAAAAGGGGTGGGCGGGTGGGAAAAGAAAACAACTGAGGATTGAACTTGGCAAAGATGAAGAGGCTCGAGTCAACTTGACGAGAAATGCACCGGATGAAAAGAGCTGAGAACCCACGATCGGAAAAACCAACTACGTGAACCTAAAGAAAAATTTGAAGGGAAAGAGGAGTAATTCAAAACACCTACGTCAAGATTCCTTACCAGAGCGACGAAGGGGCAGAGGAGTAAAAAGAATTCCTACTCTCCGATATAACTAGACTCCGAAAAAGTTTTCTTCTAGACTCAACAACGACCAAACTACACGATCAATCAAGGGGGCTCCTAAGGTCGGTCGAGGCTCTGATACCAACTTGTCACGCCCAATATGCGACCCTATCCAAAAGGAACTCGAAGGTCCCACCAAGGATAGACCCGCATATTGAAACGATTTTGCAAGGTGGATATCATTACATCAACATTACATAATAGATGGGGATACATACAAAAGGCATACAATGCCACACGATTACACCAATACAACATACATAAGATCAAAATCCGACTACGGATGAAACACAAACAGAAGCTCAAACGACATCCACCCTGCTAGCCCAGGCTGCCGACCTGGAACCTATCCCCTGATCAAAGAAGAAGCAGAAGAAGAACTCCAAAACAAGGAACATCGCTCTCGCGTCAGGATCATCGCAAAACCTGTACCTGCAACTATTGTTGTAGTAATCTGTGAGCAACAAGGACTCAGCAATCCCATTACCACGGGTATCAAGACTAGCAAAGCTTAATGGGAAAGGAAGGGGCAAAGTGGTGAGGTTGCAGCAGTGACTAAGCATATATGGTGGCTAACATACGCAAAAGAGAGCGAGAAGAGAGCAAACTGAACGGTCGTCAACTAGTAATGATCAAGAAGTGATCCTGAACTCCTACTTACGTCAAACATAACCCAAAGACCGTGTTCACTTCCCGGACTCCGCCGAGAAGAGACCATCATGGCTACACACGCGGTTGATGCATTTTAATTCAGATCTGGTGTCAAGTTATCTACAACCGGACATTAACAAATTCCCATCTGCCACATAACTGCGGGCACGGCTTTCGAAAGTTTATACCCTGCAGGGGTGTCCCAACTTAGCCCATGATAAGCTCTCGCGATCAACGAAGGATATTCCTTCTCCCAGGAAGACCCGATCAGTCTCGGAATCCCGGTTTACAAGACATTTCGACAATGGTAAAACAAGACCAGCAAAGCCGCCCGATGCGCCGACAATCCCGATAGGAGCTGCACATATCTCGTTCTCAGGGCAACACCGGATAGGTCAGCCTACGAGTAAAACGAGACCTCGAGTTGCCCCGAGGTGGCCCCGCAGTCTGCCCGGTTCGGACCAACACTTAGACAAGCACTGGCTCGGGGGGGCTAAAATAAAGATGACCCTTGGGTTAATTACTCCCAAGGGAAATGTAGGTGGTGGTGAGGCAAATGGTAAAACTAAGGTTGGGCCTTGCTGGAGGAGTTTTATTCAAAGCGAACTGTCAAGGGGGTCCCATAAATCACCCGACCGCGTAAGGAACGCAAAATCCGGGAACATAACACCGGTATGACGGAAACTAGGGCGGCAAGAGTGGAACAAAACACCAGGCATAAGGCCGAGCCTTCCATCCTTTACCAAATATATAGATGCATTAATTAAATAAGAGATATTGTGATATCCCAACAAAATCCTGTCCACCATGAAGCAATCTTCAACTTCACCTGCAACTAACAACGCTGTAAGAGGGGCTGAGCAAAAGCGGTAACATAGCCAAGCAATGGTTTGCTAGGAAGGGTGCAAAAGGTTAGAGGTTCATGGCAATTTGGGAGGCTTGATGAGCAAAAGATAGGTAGCGCAGCAAAGCGATAGAACGAAGCAACTAGCATAGCAATGATAGTAGTGAGATCCAGGGTAGCGGTCATCTTGCCTGAAATCCCGCAAGGAAGAAGAACGAGTCCATGAAGAAGATGAAGCCACGAAGACGAACCAAGCGTAGACGAACGAATCCTCACGATCGCAACGAAACGGAAACTATCGAGAAGAAGCACACAACATGGTAAACACACCACGCATAGACAAGACATGATGCACAACAAGCATGTAGCATGAGAAAGCTATATGAGTCTACTCATGGCAAGAGATGACGCAAACAAGAACAACACATCAAAGCAAGTTTAAATGAGGCCGAAAACAACATATAACAATTCGGGTAAGTCCTCATATGCAAATTTCGAAGTTGGTCCAGAACTGAATAAACCTTATGTTCAAGTAGTTAAACAGCAAGTTAAGATGCACCAAGATGATCTACACGAAATTCTAGTCAAGTTACATATAAAGTTCATTTAATTCGGAGCTACGGCCTAGAAGATATGAGCAAAACAAGTTAAGCATGGCATTGATGCAAAATGCATATAAACATCAAGCAAACACCTCAAAACAGGGATGCAACATGATAATATGAAACTACATGCAAAATCAAGCAAATTTCATATAAAGCACACTCAAAACGGAGCAACGGTTCAACGCATACACTCTATACAAGTTATAGCAACAATCTGTCCAAAACAGCAACTAGGCATATTGCAAGCATCAAACCAACAAGCTACAGCATCTCAATGTAATAACAAAAGGCATGGGCATGAATTAAAGGTAAAGCATGACAAAACATGAACACTGAGCTAACTCCAGAAACAACTAGAACATGCTCAAAAGGACATGTGAAGATTGCAAATAATAACAGCTTCAGGCTTAGCAGGAATAACATCAGGTTGCAATGTTTAGAGCTACCAAACAACATGCTACAGGAACTTAACATGGCAAACAAAGGCATGGAATGAATCTACTAATTGCATAGAACAAAAGTCCCTTACTGACCATGAGCCAAAAAGGCACAGAAAATATGATGGCACCCATGTAAACATGGAAAGTGATATGACAGAATCATACATGGCAGGAACAACAATAAGTAGACATGTTGGTGAGCTTGAATCACTCACCACAGAGCAATACATGGCATGGAAAGGCAACAAACAGTAAGAATACATGTTTATGAAGCTAAGCATGGCAAGAACAAATTCATAGGGTGCATGGATCACTAAGAAAAGCACATGGCCAAAATTGAACTTAATGTTAACAGGCTGACAGCAACATTATTTAGCAAATTTGGAGCAAGATAACAACAAGCTACAGTAGGCTATAAATGCAACCAGGGGCATGGATCGATAGTGCATGACATTTATAACAAATCATCCTTAGTGAACGTCTCCAGATTATGCATAGAATGACTTGTAGCAGCAGGTTAACATAGCATCACGAAATAATAGAATCAGCCTAGCCAAACAGCAACAGCAAGTACCCTACTTCACGAGCTCGATGCACTCACTACACAAGTCACAAAAATACATGGATTGCACCTCTGGAAAGATGGCATAGCATAGATCAAAACACATGTAGACATCAACCTCATAGGATGCACACATCAAACATGGCAAAAATGACAAATGAGCATGTTATAACAGTTCCAGCAGATTAACATCAACATGCACTCTTCCAACAGCATTTAGGGCATCAAGATGAACTCCAATGAACATGATGCAATGGACTGAAATGAAGTACTCGTCGAGGCGAACAATTTGATATGCTACACGCCCAAAACGGAGCAGTATGCAGCAAGTTATGATGCGATGAACATGGCATGATTATGCAAAATATTTCAGGACTTGGTGGAAATCTCAGGGGGTCAACCTTGCACGGAAATCGAGGCATGTCGGAGATGTCGCCGGAGAAGGATGGAGATGGCCGGAGAAGGGCGGATCCGGGCCGGATCTCGGCGTGGGACGGCGCGGGGAGGCGGAGGCCGGCGAGCAGGGCGAGGGGCGGGCCGGACCGGGGAGATGGCGCACCGGCGCGTCGCAGAGGCGGCGACCAGGGGCCGAGGGCGACGGGGCGCGGGGCCAGGCGCTCGGGCGCGCGCGGAGGCGCCCGGCGGCGGGGTCGCCGGCGGAGGCGGCGGAGGGCAGCGACGACGATCCCGGGCGGCGGCGGCGGGTCCGACGAGGCGAGGCGAGGCGGCGCCGGCGGCGGTCGGGCAGGGCGTCGGGCGCGGGCGGGCAGACGGGCCAGGCAGCGGGGGCGCGCGGGCTCGCGCGGGCCCGCGATGGGCTCCGTGGGCCGCGCAGTGGCGGGAGTCGGCGGCGACAGGTGTCGGCGGCAGATTGGACGGGGCGGCGGTTGGACATGTCCGGGCGCGGGGCAGACGCGTCCGGCACGCGGAGGAAGAAGAAGGCTAGGTTAGGGTTGACTTGATCCGAAATTTTGGGGGAGGGGGTGTTTAAATAGGTAGAGGGAGCTAGGAGACTCCAAATGAGGTGCGGTTTTCGCCCACACGATCGTGATCGAACGACCGAGAGCATGGAGGGGAGTTTTCTGGGTTTTGGGCCACTTGGGAAGGGGTGTTGGGCTGCACACAAAAGAGGCCTTTACGGTTACCCGGTTAACCGTTGGAGTATCAAACGACCTCCAAATGGCACGAAACTTGACAGGCGGTCTATCGGTGCTATACCAAGGCCACTTGGCAAACCTCGGGCCATTCCGAGAAAGTTTAACACCCGCACACAAAAGAGAGGCAAAAGGGGGCGCCGGGGAACATAGGAGTGCCGGATTGCAAAACGGACAACGGGGAAAAAGCTCGGATGCATGAGACGAACACGTATGCAAAATGAAATGCACATGATGACATGATATGAAATGCAGATGATGACATGGCAAAGTGCAACACGCAAGCAAAAGACAAGGCAACTACGGCGAATAACTGGCGGACACCTGGCGCATCGAATCCGGGGCGTTACAGTCCTCTTCCTGGAGCCGCATACGGTCCCCACAACCGCTGAAGGCCCACATTCGATGAGAGTGGCGCTGGAGAGGGGCGACGCGGCGCAGTAAGAACTCCTTCACCACCTTGGGCGCTGTCACGCCAAGCTTCCTCAGGAACTCGAAGCGGTGCCAGATGAAGGCGAGCCGGGGGCTCGCGAGCGTCTCCTGGCCCCAGCCTGAGTTGGGGACAGTAGGCGAAGATGGCTCCATCAGCAGGGGGCTGGGCACCCCTACGTCCACATACAGCCACCGCTCGTGAAACCCAGGCGCGGGCGAAGGAAGACTGAAGTCAATTCCAGAAGCCGCTGTCTCAGGCGCAGCAATGAAGCTCACGCACCCCGAGCATTGGGTGGGGTCGACAAGGCGCAGAGAGAAGAAGTGGCGCAGCAAGGCAACCGAAGGAAGGATGCCCATCATTGCCTGACAAACGAAGGCAAATACCGCGAGAAGGGTGATGGATTCAGGACCCAGGTGCATCATATGGATCTGATAATGGGAAAGCACGTCGTTGAAGAAATCAGAGAAGGGGGGAACCAGTCCCGCCCATAGGGCGTCGGCGAAATACCGGACCTCGGTGGGAATCATGTCAACGGAGAAGCGAGACGCGGGCCAGGCCGTCGTCCTCCCGCACTCATTGAAGATGGTGGCCAGGGCTGAGCGCACCTTGCACAGGCCTTCTTGATTGATTATGACCAGCCAATCAACGGCGGGGGCTGCCGTCGACGACGAGCGAGGCGGCGGCACGGGCTTCTTCCCTTTTCCCTTCCTTGGCGGAGCCATGATGATAGGAAAGGGATGGGGGAAGGTCCGAGATTGGATTGGATACGAAAGCTGGAGTTCGAGAGAAGAAAGGACAGGGAGCGCTCAAGCAGTAGAAAGGGGAGCGGCTGTGTGCGGCAGCGAGTCCGCCTAGCAAGGCACAAAATAAGGAGGCGTGGGGGAACAGTGCCACCCACGTCCAATCAACCGCCACGCGGCGCCCAAGGCCGCAGGCTGTTAGGGCCGCGGCGCTTCACACTTGCCCTTTCGCCTCTCTGCTCGGCCAAGTTCGGGCGCGCCGTGGGCCCGGGGGCTACTGTCGGCGTTCTGGGAGCGGGGGTCCCCAGACTTGCCTGCCTGCGGCCTGCGGCGTGGCTCAAAGGAGGCCCAGCACAGCCCATCTTCATCAACGCAAGCTCAAGACCCTCGCGAGGGGCCAAGCCTCGCGGGGCGGACGACAAGGAGCTTCCGCAGGCATGGCCTCGTCGGGCTAGCTCACGAGGAGGCGGAGAGTTCAAGGCGGGGTACCTCGCGAGGTGCCCATGACGCAAGCCATGACGACCAAGGGCGCTAGTCGGGTTCCAGCCCGCGCAGTGTCCTCCTTTCCTCTTTGGTGCAAAGGGAGCAAGCGCAGGCGAGAGCATCAAGCAAAGGCATCCATTTCGGTGCAACAAGACCAAGACCAGCCCAACGGCAGGGAAGAAGTCATTGTGGAGCCCAAGCCGGCGTCACCCCTAGAGCCTTTGACAGGCGAGGACCAACTTTAGTCAGGATAAGTGTACCCGCTGTTCCCCTTCAAAATGGCCATTGTTGGCGCCCTTCCCGCTCAATATTTGGGAAGAGGCCCAGGGCCTTTGCCTATAAGTAGGACTAGCCACCCCCAGGGTAGGGCATCCTGGATCTGGACCTGACCTAGCAATCGGGATCCTCACCAAGAAACTAGTAGATAGAGCGATTGAACTCCTCCCAGCAATTCGTCGCACCAGTCAAGAACAGACCCTCGCGAGGCTGTTCTGCCTTGTATTGTTCATCATCAAGCCCAAGAGGCAATCCACCACACCACACACTGGAGTAGGGAATTACACCACAATGGTGGCCTGAACCAGTATAAATCTTGTGTCTCTTGTGCTGTTCAATTTGGTAGTTTAGGTCCTAGCGATTCGGCGAGGAGCAAGCCGGTAGAGGGTTGAATCTCCGCGCGCACCCTAGTGTTCGAACCTCAAGGGTCTGCCGGAACCCGAAATCCGACAGTGCCAAATGTCGGATTTCGAGTTCCGGCAGACCCTCAAGGTTCGAACTCTGGAGTGCGCGCGTAGATCACACCTCCTGCCTACCCACGTCTCGTCGCCTCGCAAGGATCTAAACTACATGAAGAACAACACAAGGGATATGAGGTTTATACTAGTTCGGGCCACCATTGTGGTGTCATACCCTAGTATAGTTTGTGGTGTGGTGGATTGCCTCAGGGGCTGATGATGAATAATACAAGGGAAGAACAGCCTCACGAGGGGCTGTTCTTGGCTGGTGCGATAAACTGCTTGGGCGAGTTCAATCGCCTCTCTCTCTCTATTCTACCCGAAATCTGGATCTCTAGTTGCCCAAAAATCTCCCCCCTCTACTCTGTGGTGGCTAGCTCTATTTATAGAGGGGGGCCCTGGGCCTCTTCCCAAATATTGAGTGGGAAGGGCGCCAACAATTGGCCATTTTGAAGGGGAACATCTAGTACACTCATCCTGGCTAAAGTCGGTCCTCGCCTGCCAAAGACTTTGACGGTGACGCCGGCCTGGGCTCCACGATGACCTCCATCCTGCCGTTTTGCTGGTCTTGGTCTTGTTGCACCAAAATGGTTGCCTTTGCTTGATACTCTTGCCTGCACTTGCCCCCTTTGCACCAAAGAGGAAACAAGGACTCTGCGCAGGCCGGCGCCTGCCTGGCTTCAGTCGTCATGGCTTGCTTCACGGACACCTCATGAGGTACCCCGCCTTGATCTCTCCGCCTCCTCGCGAGCTAGCCTGGCGAGGCTGTGCCCGAGGAAGCCTCCTGTCGTCCGCCCCGCGATGCTTGGCCCCTCGCGAGGGTCTTGAACATGTGTTGATGAAGATGGGCCGTACTGGGCCACTCCCTGAGCCACGCCGCAGGCCGCAGGCAGGCAAGTCTGGGTACCCCCATTCCCAGAATGCCGACAATGATTTCCCCTTTTGGGGCCTCTCTGCTTCAAATTATTCCATATGATTGTAATATGCGGCCTTGAAAAACTCCTATGGTTTTCTATGATGCACTCAAACATCCTATTGATCATATTGTATCAAGAGTGGGCATGACATTGCAACCCAGTGATTTTCCTATTTATCTGTTTTTAGGTAATGTGAACCAATTAGGACCTTGGTCATTTCTTGAACTCAATCAGTAACCCATTTGTGGAAAAACATGACGAAGTGTGTACCTGTGTGTTCTGTTTTGTTTTGAAGTGGATAACATTGCCCCGTGTTTCACTTGGAAATAACTTATGTTTGTTGAATAATAGGAATTTATGCACCATTTCTATCTGTTCATAACTCTTAAACTAGCACTGCCCTCCTTAAAATTTCTAATCAGGCTGACTGTTGTTTTGTGCTCCACAGATAGAATGGTCCGGCAAGCTGCTATGGTGGTCAAGTGTGTGCTACTCATGTACTATAGAAACATCAAAGGTCGTCACTATCATAGACAGGTAATCTGTTGTACATTATCATTGCTCAGCTAATTATGTACCATAGTCTTGATACACATGTAATCTACTGTACATTATCATTCCTTATCTTCGTTCATACTTTGATACACATATTTAACTGACAATTCTTCTCTAACACAGTCTTGGGGTATTTATAACCATCAATGCAGCACCTCCCATGTGGCCCCCAGTATTAGTTGCTTGTGCGATTATGTATTAAATAATGAAAGAAAATTATTTGTCTTGAAGTCCACTTCCTACCCCTTGCCCTGTTTTAAGTCGAATATCTCAAGCGACAAAATTTGCTCTTTATGTACTGCTGCAGGATCTGGATATCTCTCAAAATCTAGTACTTTTTGGTGTTGATCTCAAGGGCTGGCTCCTACGGCATTACATTTCACCAAGTGAAATGCTACATTTCTACTCCTAACCCATTCTCTCTTTCTTAGTGTTTTGTTATGCAAGTTGGAAGAAAAGAAGAAGATCCAGAGAAGATCTTAGTAATAAGATAGTTTTTAGGAAAATAGATATTTAGTTTTAGGTCATTTATATGGAGTTCTTGTCCTTAGTTTTTGTTTTGACTTTGTGAAACTTGCTACCTATGGATGAAACTGTGTAATATTGATGAAACTATGTATATGTATGGATGAAACTTGCTACTATTGGTAACATGTGTTGGATATGCTATATTAGTCATATATATATATATATATATATGTGTGTGTGTGTGTGTGTGTTTGACTTTCTGTGAAAATGAATTGGTATAAGAAGAAACAGAATTAATGCCTATTTGGGCTCTTTGCCATATGCGAGAAGATGGCAAAGAGCCTGCAACCTTTTCTGTCTGCCAGCACATGGCACAGAACCATGCCCTTTGTCGTCTGCTAGCAGATGGCAAAGAGCCATGCCCTTTGCCGTCTGCTGGCAGACGGCAAAGGCCTTTGCTTCTTTGCCGTCCGCCAGCAGACGGCAAAGTGCCGTTTGCCGTAGCTCGTCCAGCCGGACGTTTTGTCGTCTGCTCGCTGACGACAAAGCATTTGCCGTCCACCAGGCATGCCTTTGCCGTCAGCCATGGCGGATGGCAAAGTTTCTGATTCCTGTAGTGATTTCATAAAATGTGGCAATCGCTAAAATGATTCAGACGGACTTAAGCATCGCTACGGTTGAGAAATTCTCATCATAGTCAACCCCTTGAACTTGTCGAAAACCTTTCGCGACAAGTCCAGCCTTGTAGACAGTAACATTACCATCTGCGTCGGTCTTCCTCTTGAAGATCCATTCATTCTCAATGGCTTGCCGATCATCGAGCACGTCCACCAAAGTCCACACTTTGTTCTAAAACATGGATCCTATCTCAGATTTCATGGCCTCAAACCATCTCTCGGAATCTGGGCTTATCATAGCTTCTTCATAGTTCATAGGTTCGTCTTGGTCTAATAACATGACTTCCCGGACAGGATTACCATACCACTCTGGTGCGAAGCGTGCTGTGATTGACCTACGAAGTTCAGTAGTAACTTGATCTGAATTTTCATGATCATCATCATTAGCTTCCTCTCTAGTTGGTGTAGACATCACGGGAACGGTTTTCTCTGATGAGCTACTTTCCAATTCGAGAGAAGGTACATTTACCTCATCAATTTCTACATTTGTCCCACTCACTTCTTTCGAGAGAAACTCCTTCTCTAAAAATGATCCATTCTTGGCAACAAAAATCTTGCCTTCGGATCTATGGTAGAAGGTGTACCCAATTGTTTCCTTAGGGTATCCTATGAAGACACGCTTCTCTCATTTGGGTTCGAGCTTATCAGGCTGAAGCCTTTTGACATAAGTGTCGCAACCCCAAACTTTAAGAAACGACATCTTAGGTTTATTGCCAAACCATAGTTCATACGGTGTCGTCTCAACGGATTTAGACGGTGTCCTATTTAACGTGAATGCAACTGTCTCTAACGCATAACCCCAAAACGATAGTGGTAAATCAGTAAGAGACATCATAGATCGCACCATATCTAATAAAGTACGGTTACGATGTTCGGACACATCATTACACTATGGTGTTCTAGGTGGCGTGAGTTGTGAAACTATTCCACATTGTTTTAAATGATGGCCAAACTCATAACTCAAATACTCGCCTCCGCGATCAGATCGCAGAAACTTTATTAAGATGATTCTCCACTTCACTCTGAAATTCTTTGAACTTTTCAAATGTTTCAGACTTGTGTTTCATCAAGTAGATATACCCATATCTACTTAAAATACCAGTGAAGGTCAGAAAATAACGATACCTGCCGCGTGCTTCAATACTCATCGGACTGCATACATCGGTATGTACTATTTCCAATAAGTTATTAGCTCGTTCCATTGTTCTGGAGAACAAAGTTTTAGTCATCTTGCCCATGAGGCATGGTTTGCAAGTATCAAATGATTCATAATCAAGTGATTCCAAAAGTCCATCCATATGGAGTTTCTTCATGCGCTTTACACCAATACAACCTAAACAGCAGTGCCACAAGTATGTTGCACCATCATTATCAACTTTGCATCTTTTGGCATCAATATTATGAATATGTGTGTCACTACGATTGAGATTCAATAAACCATTTACATTGGTTGTATGACCATAGAAGGTTTTATTCATGTAAACAGAACAACAATTATTCTCTGACTTAAATGAATAATTGTATCGCAATAAACATGATCCAATCATATTCATGCTCAACGCAAACACCAAATAACACTAATCCCGAAGGTAGAGGGAGTGTGCGATGGTGATCTTATGAACCTTGGAATTACTTCCAACACACATCGTCACCTCGCCCTTAATTAGTCTCTGTTCATTTTGCATATTATAGTTCAACACAAAGTTCTATTAGCTTGGTGATGGTGACTAGAGAACTCTGTCAATCACTATCTTATCTGGAAGATTAACTCCCACTTGATTCAAGCGATTGTACTACCCAGACATTCTGAGCATATGCTCACTGGTTGAGCTATTCTCCTCCATGTTGTAGGCAAAGTACTTGTCAGAGGTCTCATACCTCTCGACACGGGCATGAGTCTGAAATACCAATTTCAGCTCTTGGAACATCTCATAGAATCCGTTGTGTTCAAAACAGTTTTTGAAGCCCCGTTTCTAAGACCTAAAGCATGGTGCACTAAACTATCAAGTAGTCATCATATCGAGCTTGCCAAACGTTCATAATGTCTGCATCTGCTCCTGCAATAGGTCTGTCACCTAGCGGTGCATCAAGGACATAATTCTTCTTTGTAGCAATGAGGATAATCCTCAGATCGTGGACCCAGTCCGCATCATTGCTACTATCATCTTTCAACTTAGTTTCTCTAGGAACATATCATAAAATATAGGGGAGCTACAACGCGAGCTATTGATCTACAACATAATTTGCAAATACTATCAGGACTAAGTTCATGATAAATTAAAGTTCAATTAATCAAATTACTTAAGAACTCCCACTTAGATAGACATCCCTCAAGTCATCTAAGTGATACGTGATCCAAATCAACTAACCCATGTTCGATCATCACGTGAGATGGGGTAGTATCAATGGTGAACATATCTATGTTGATCATATCCACTATATGATTCATGTTCGACCTTTCGGTCTCTAGTGTTCCGAGGCCATGTCTGTACATGCTAGGCTCGTCAAGTTTAACCCAAGTATTCGGCATGTGCAAAACTGTCTTGCACCCGTTGTATGTTAACGTAGAGCCTATCACACCTGATCATCACATGGTGCCTCAGCATGAAGAACTGTCGCAACGGTACATACTCAGGGAGAACACTTATACCTTGAAATTTAGTTAAGGGATCATCTTATAATGCTACCGCCATACTAAGCAAAATAAGATGCATAAAAGATAAACATCACATGCAACCAAAATATGTGACATGATATGGCCATCACCATCTTATGCTTTTGATCTCCATCTCCAAAGCATCATCATGATCTCCATCATCACCGGCATGACACCTTGATCTCCATCGTTGCGTCGTGGTTGTCTCGCCAACTATTGCTTCTAGAACTATCACTAACACATAGTGATAAAGTAAAGCAATTACATGGCATTTGCATTTCATACAATAAAGAGACAACCACAAGGCTCCTGCCAGTTGCCTATAACTTTTACAAAACATGATCATCTCATACAACAACGTATATCACATCATGTCTTGACCATATCACATCACAACATGCCCTGCAAAAACAAGTTAGACGTCCTCTACTTTGTTGTTGCAAGTTTTACATGGCTGCTACGGGCTTCTAGCAAGAACCGTTCTTACCTATGGCACAAAAACCACAACGGTGATTTATCAAGTTTGTTGTTTTAACTTCAACAAGGACCGGCCGCAGTCAAATTCGACTCAACTAAAATAGGAGAAACAGACACCCGCCAGCCACCTTTATGCAAAACTAGTTGCATGTCTGTCGGTGGAACTGGTCTCATGAACGTGGTCATGTAAGGTTGGTCCGGGCCGCTTCATCCAACAATACCGCCGAATCAGAATAAGACATTGGTGGTAAGCAGTATGACGATCACCACCCACAACTTTTTGTGTTCTACTCGTGCATACCATCTACGCATAAACCTGGCTCCGATGCCACTGTTGGGTAATGTTGCATGGAATTTCAAAATTTTCCTACGCACACACAATGATCTATCCATGGAGATGCATAGCAACAAGGGGGAGAGTGTGTCTACATACCCTCGTAGACCGTAAGGGAAGCATTTGACAATGCGGTTGATGTAGCCGAACTTCTTCGCGATCCAACCGATCGAGTACGGAACGTACGACACCTCCGAGTTTAGCACACGTGCGACTCGATGATGTCTCCTCCTTCTTGATCAAGAAACCAGGAGAGGAGAGGTACATGGGATCACAACCAACACGACGACGTGGTGGTCATGGTGGTGGTGGAGCACTGAAAGCGCTTCGCTAAGCGTCGTCGGGACGAGGCGGTGGAACTATGAAGTAACGGGAGAGAGAGGGGCGCCAAGGGCTTGGTGTATCCTATTGGGGTTCCCCCTCCCCTCTATATATAGTTGGAGAGGCGCCAAGATTAACTGCACCTTTTTCCGGAACCCAAAATGTGACTTCATATATATAAATCTTTACCTCTCGACCATTCTGAGACTCCTCGTGATGTCCAGGATCTCATACGGGACTCCGAACAACATTTGATTACCACTCATCAAATATCCCAATACTACTCTAGCGTCAACGAACGTTAAGCGTGTGACCCTGCGGTTTCGAGAACTATGTAGACATGACCGAGACACCTCTCCGGTCAATAACCAATAGCGGAACCTAGATGCCCATATTGGCTCCTAAATATTCTACGAAGATCTTTATCAGTCGAATCGTTATGACAACGTACGTAATTCCCTTTGTCCATCGGTATGTTACTTGCCCGAGATTCGATCGTCGGTATCTTAATACCTAGTTCAATCTCGTTACCGACAAGTCTCTTTACTCATTCCGTAATACATCATCTTGCAACTAACTCATTAGTCACTTTGCTTGCAAGGCTACTTATGATGTGTATTACCGAGAGGGCCCAGAGATACCTCTCCGATATTTGGAGTGACAAATCCTAGTCTCGATCTATGCCAACCCAACAAACACCTTTGGAGATACCTGTAGAGCATCTTTATAATCACCCAGTTACGTTGTGATGTTTGATAGCACACAAGGTATTCCTATGGTATTCGGGAGTTGCATAATCTCATAATCGAAGGAATATGTATTTGACATGAAGAAAGCAATAACAATAAAACTCAATGATCATAATGCTAAGATAATGAATGGGTCTTGTCCATCACATCATTCTCCTAATGATGTGATCCCGTTTATCAAATGACAACACATGTCTATGGTTAGGAAACTTAACCATCTTTGATTAGTGAGATAAGGCTTACTAGGGACATGGTATTTTGTCTATGTATCCACACATGTATCAAGTTTCTGGTTAATACAATTCTAGCATGAATAATAAACATTTATTATGAAATAAGGAGATATAAAATAACAACTTTATTATTGCCTCTAGGGCATATTTCCTTCAGTCCACCACTTGCACTAGAGTCAATAATCTAGTTCACATCGCCATGTGACCAACACCCAAAGGGTTTACTAGAGTCAATAATCTAGTTCACATCGCCATGTGATTAACACCCAAAGAGTACTAAGGGGTGATCTTGTTTTGCTTGTGAGAGAAATTTACTCAACGGGTCTGTCAAATTTAGATCCGTATGTATATTTGCAAATTTCTATGTCTACAATGCTCTACATGGAGCTACTCTAGCTAATTGATCCCACGTTCAATACGTATCTAGATTGAGACTTGGAGTCATCTAGATCAGTGTCAAAGCTTTCATTGACGTAACTCTTTACGATGAACTCTTTGTCACCTCCATAACCGAGAAACATTTCCTTAGTCCTCTTTAAGGTAACTAAGGATAATTTTGACCGCCGGAGGGCGTTTCCCGAGCCCCTCCACCACGTCTGTCGCTGCCGGCGGTGAGCCGCCGATGTGTTTGACTTGTTTCACCAGGGGCTTGACTAGCACTGGATCACTGACATGTGTGGGCCAGCCCCTGACTAACTCCTAGCTTATGATTTAATTAGTGTTAATTAACCCTGTTAATTAGCTGACTCACTGACATGCGGGCCTCACTAGTCAGGTTTGACCTGGACCGGCTCCTGTTGACTTGCTGAAGTCACACCGATGCATGCTGACGCAGTAACTATTTCTGGAATTTAAATAAATCTAAATGATTTATTTATTTTTATAAAAATCCCCTAAACTTCAAAAATTCATAGATATTATACCGTAACTAAAAATGGAATAATTTATATATGAAAAATTATCAAAAAATATGAAGAATCTATTTATGGCATTCTCCTGCATGTTTGAACAACTTAAGGTTGATGTATATGACAATTCGATTAAATGGCAATTGAAAATGCCACACATGGAGTTTGATTTTGAACCTTGAGTTCAAAGCAGCTTCATTTAACATGTTGCTGGTTGCATTAGTTCAATCAACAGCATATTGCCATGTCATGATCATGCATCATATTATTGTGTTGCATTGATTGTGTTCCTTCTCTGTTGCCGTTGATTGTCCCCTCTCAGTTGACATTGTTCCGATGATGTGATCGATGACACCGATGAAGAGCTATTACTATCTTTAGAAGTGCCAGGCAAGCAAACCCGCCTTGATCACTCTGGTACAACCCCACTCTCTCGCTCCAGCTCTCTTTTACTGCATTAGGACAACAACGATTCAACTGTTACATGTTGCGGTAGTTGAACCCCATTCCTTTGTATGACCTGTCTTTGCCATAGTAAATAGTTGAAACCCACTAGCATGAGTAGGAGTTGATTGAGCCATATTGTGCCTACTTATTCATGATTTGTCATGCCTGCTATGCCTAGAGTTGTGTCAGGTCTGATTCATGTGGGATGGATTGGAATGGTGGTGAACATGTCCTACTGTTGAGAGCTAAGTGTGTGAACACAATTTGGTGAAGGTACCGATGAGAGGCCATGTAGGGGTACATGGTGGGTTGTCTCATTCAGACCGTCCTCAGGAACCGAGTTCTGTGTTTGTAATCCAAGACAGCTACTACCACACATTGGGCTCGAAACCCATGGATCCTCTCGACTTATTAATCGCCTTGATCTTTGTCCAGGAGTTGTAACTAGTTTCTGGTGTTTGTAGGTTGTGTTAGTAGTCTACCAAGTGGCACCCGACCAGGTGGGCTTGGGACAGACTAGGCACAATGACACGGTGTACCAAGTGGCACCCAGATGGTGGGCTTGGGAACCCTGCTCACATCGTTTGGGGCCGTAGTGGAAACATCGGCCGGATTTCCTTGAGGATGGAACTCGAATAGGCGATAAACTTGGACTAGAGTCTTGTGTGGTTAGTCAGTCGTGGCCGACACCCTCGCCGGGCTTCCGCTTGAAGGTTGCCGAGTACATGTCATGTAAATGGAGATAAGTGGTGAGAGCGTGTGTGAAGAAATACATCCCTGCAAGGTTATATATAATCTATTTGAATAGTTGCATCTGCGGATATGGACTACTTGGAACGCTTACATTGTTCATAGATAACTGGAAGTGGATATTCTAAAATGTGCAAGATAAGTGTGAATGCTATGGATGGCCTTCTCGTACAGAGATGGGAGCGGATCCATAGTGGTGTATTATGGACTCATGAGCGCCACCTCAAAGAAATGTTGTAGTCATAGTTCAGGATAGCCACTGAGTCAAAGATGGCTTGCTGTAGTCAAACTCTACTACCCCTTTGTTGACACCTAATGCATAAGTAGTTAGTTCTGATGTAAGTCTTGTTGGGTACGTTTGTACTCATGATTTTTAAATTTATGTTTTTGCAGAGAGACTTCAGTCTCACTACTAGTTCTTCGTGGGCTTCGACGATTAGCTTGGGAATCCTAGAGAGAGGTCTAGTTCCTTTGGAGGGCCTTGTATATAGACATGCTTTCTATCCTTCTTTATTTTCAGATGTCTGTACTTAGACATGTTTATGCTTCCGCATGTGCTTGTTTCTTGTATGACTGGACTGCTGGGTCATGAGACCCATGTTTTGTAATATCTGGCTCCTCGAAGCCTATTGAACAAATACTTCGAGTCGTGGAGTTTTGTTGTGATGCCATGTTGTACTTACACATATCGAGCATATTGTGTGTATGTTATTGAAATGCTTGGTATGTGTGGGATCTGACACCTAGTTGTTTATTCTGGGTAGCCTTCCTTATGGGGAAATGTCTCCTAGTGCTTTCACTGAGCCATGGTAGTTTGCTACTGCTCCGGAACACTTAGGTTGGCCGGCATGTATCCTTTTTTGTTCCTGTGTCTATCCCTTCGGGGAAATGTCACGCGTTGTTCCTTTAAGTCCTTGTAGCTTGCTACGACTTGGGTTCATACATTGATGACCGACACCTTCATTGATGAGTTACGTATGCCTGTCCCTGTAAGTTTGTGCCACCTTGGGTTTACGACTAGTAACGTCGGCTCGGGTTCTCTGTCATATGGATGCTAGCGACACAATCATATACATGAGCCAAAAGGCGCAAATGATCCTGGCCTAGGTAAGGCTGCAGCCATGGGAATACCGTGCGGCCGCAAAGTGATATGATGTGTTACATGCTAGATCGATGTGACTTAGGATCGGGGTCCTGACAGCTTTGGTATTAGGGCCTGACTGCTTGTAGGATTACCAAGCCAAACTGGTCCAAGTCGAGCCTAGAAATGCTTTAGTTATATAAGGGAATTAATTGTGGAAGGGAACATAAGGCTCTTTTTACTCCTTATCATGTGTCGTTCTATTCTGAGTTACCCTTTTCTTTTTTGCGGGGTTAAGAAACTAGGCTTTCTCATCTATCTATTAGGATGACGAGTTACTATGTTGAAGACTTATAGGAATGACAGATTCAAGCCTCAGTTCAGTTTCTACTACTTTTGTGTGTTGACAGTTGATCTCGGAACCTTGACATTATGATGTTGAGTGGTTATGCCACCATTTTTGCAGCATGTCTCAAAATCTTTTTTGAGCATTTAAAGCCATTATGCTGCCCGAGTTCTCCTAGGTTTCTAAACAATCTGATGCATTTGCAAATCTTTCCTCCTTGTTCCTGATGTCCTTTTGGGTTAGAGTGAGCACACTAATCGGTGTGTGAGGTACTCCATTGGCTCGACATATATGTTGAAGCTATTATTTGGACACTAGGGTATTTAGTGAACCACCCAGAGATTATGCCTTTGTGTTGTATCCTCAGTGTGATGATTCTGGACATCATTCTAGGAAGCATCTCGTGATGTTATTTAGTCAATAGGTATTCCATTTCTGGGTTCTTGAACCTAAGATTTACTCTACTTACTTCATGTTGACAGTGTTTTCTCATTCCTTTAGGATATTAGTAACCTTTGTGATAGTCCTCGAGGTCCGTGGTATATCATTCTTCCAATACAATGAACCATCCTCGGCAGAAGTTCTTTTGAACCAAAAGATCACAACAAGAGTGCCCTCGATGAGTACCCCATTCGATAGTTGTGACTCATCTAGTCCTACCTTTCTGAATGAGTTATCCGGAAAAAATATGTTGAACTTTGTTCCAGCTAATCTATGCATCTACAACTCAGTAGATTGTGTGTTCCTTTGAGTTGTTCCCTTTCTAGCTGTATTCGACCATCATCTATCAATTGATAGTCAAGAGTATATCATGCATTCGTTCATCGAAGCCTAATATTCTTGTGATCCGCCAGGCCATTCTATTCTGGAATAACTAGGAGAAACAAATTCCACCACCTCATCCATTTCTTGGATTGGGTTAAATCAGTTGTATTCCGCAGATCAAAATGCCAATCCAGCTTTTGTTCTCTTCTAGCTCAGAGTATTACCTTCCTTATGTCAAGAATATCATGGGAATTGCACACCATCCTATGAATTCTTGATGCAGTGATACTTCTCGCCATCATTGTTCATTCCTTGGTTCCTGTGTTACTGTAACCAAAATGCTGACAAGTGAATTGTGATGTGTGAAATCAATACTCCTAGCAACCCCGTTCCTTGATAGTTAATGGACAATACTCTCATTCTTAGCATGCTGGTTATTGAACCATCATCCTAAGATTGATCGTGCTACCTAGTCCATTTTCCCTGGTGCACACTTTGATCAGTGAGTTAGGATTATGTCAATCCCTTGATCTTTTGATCATATCGTCTTGCCCTGAAAAGCAAGATTGTTCTCGAGCTTAATAACATATCGGTGGTTCATGATTTATTTGAATATCTTCTTGGAAGTATCTCCAGGTTGTCCCCTAACCTATATGTCGAGTTCGTGATCAAGTTGGTTTTCCTCTAAACCACCCCTTCTCCAAGAATCTGTGTTGGATACCCCTGAGCTAGTTGGCTAAGCTAGACAACCACTTGGAGAGTTGGGAGATAAAAGCTTGCCCTACTTTGTTCATTCCAAAGGGATATGTTTGTGCGTGTGTGTGTGTTGAAGAAAGATGATATCTTCATCGATTGTTCTTAATGATCAATTGTTGGATCTATTATCCTGTCAAAACTTTGATTTGATTGCGGGCTGTCATCAAATCAAATCAGAACCAATGATGTTCGTAATGTTGTCTTACTCGTGGTTGTTCCCTCGAGCATGCATCATTATATCTTTGGGTCTGACCAATGCTATCACCTTGTTAGCATAGTTGTGGAATTCCATCTCCACGGAAATCTTGATGACATGTTGTTGAGCCCATCAACGACATTTTATCCTCTCCATGCTTCATGTTGAATATTAAGCTAGTGTTGGAAACTTGTGTAAGCATTTTCTTCGTGTCCCATTCATGAAGCATATGTCTGGATGAAAGAAGTGACTTCCTCTAATTCACGTGCATTTGGTGTAAGTTGTCGTCGTGGATCTGAGAAAATTTGTTTTGTTTCCTCTGGAATCATCCCAAGTCAGTTATGCATGTGTAAATGTATTCTATGGTTTGGTAGATTAATTACCTCCACTCCATATGTATTCCCTAGGAGAAGGAGTTTGTTGTGCTAATACTAGTTCGTGCACAAGGCTTCGTTATCCTTAATGATGGTTCCCAACTAGAACTCGGTACTGTTTTGTTGTAAGACTTCTACATGGTCATGCTTGTCTTTCACAACATGTTCACATGTATCTTGCAATACGACTCATGTTTTGGAGTTGTTACCATAGATCATCTCCTGAGAATCTCGCAACAACATCTCATTGATTTGTGTTGGAAACTTTCCTTTCAGCCATGCTGAGTCCGAAATATCATGTTACCAACTTGATCTGAATCTGAGGTAGATATGATGGTTGGAACCTTCCAAGATCTATCATGTAGGTTCTGACAAGGTTGATTTTTTGGCCGACACACCTAGCCGGAAGATCTATTGTCGTAGTATCTTGATTGAGCAATTTGACCATCTTCTCCATGAGGATTTCGAGTGACTTATTCTAGAATTTGTTCCTTATGGATCCTTTATGTTCCCAAAGTCCGACCTTTACTTGATGACCATATTGATGATGATTTTAAGCATGATCGTGGTATCTTGAACATCAAGGAGAACATTAGAAGCAGAGTGCTAAATGTCTCTCGGTCGATAAACCAGATTTTGTTTCGGCATAGCTAAGGTGAAATCTGAGAGAGTGTTTGCCTTCCTTTGCATCTGTGTCCTCCATAACTATTCATCATGGTAGTATGAAGTGATGCCAAGATCTTGGAATAGATGTTGGTAAACCCCGATGGATACGAAAATGCTCAAGTTCTTGAAAGCACGCTCACACACTAGGTTATATCCTCGGTATCAATTGGAATGTGCCTTCCATTTGCCAAGTTGTGCTATAACTTTAGCTTCCTTTCCAAACTGAGTATGCCATCTCTTAGAACTCCTTCAAACGATCGTTTGTCAATTGCCTTAGTTTGGTTTAAAGAGTTTCAGTGATCCATGTATCCAAAGTAATTGTTTTTGCCACTCATGGGAATAATTCTACGAGTCACCTCCTCTAAGGTGCCCCGTTATGGAATCATGGCAATTATCTCCTCGCTACTTTGAAACCATGCACCATTTTACTCAAGCGTGGAATTGTTGCCTACCAAATGGAACCCTCTCCTTCTACTTCTCTCCATTACCACTGGTGTGTGTTTTCTGTCTCAACTCAAGAGGTGTTCTTACGTCTCACTCCATGAGTTGATCTTGAGTTGCTCGATCTTCAAGAAGATTGATTTTGGTAGAGTTTCTTCCTGTCCTCGTCATGTTGAGTGAAGATCTCAAATGCAAAGACGTCAAGATCAAGATGATGCTGCGAATCAACAACTTCGAGAAGGGTAATTGGATCAAGAAGATTGTGTTAGCTTTGTGTCCCCTTTGTCTTCTTACCTCACGTCTTGAATGTCGGGACGCGATTCTTATTTAGTGGGGGTGAGTTGTCATAGCCCTAGATTAGTCTTTTCTTGCCATTGCATAATCTTTCATGCATCATGTTTAAATTCTGTTAAATTTGAATTGGGGATTGATCAAACCCTAGCACCAAAATAACTCCACTAGGTTCAACTTAAAATATTTTCAATGAACCCGAAGTGCCCTTAAGAAAAGTTCATGATTGTTGGTTAAGGTGGAAACCTCTGCCAAAAATGATGAATATATTTCTAGGTCATTTACGGATTTTTGAATTAACTCATAATGTATTTGAATTGAAGCTATTATTTCCTATAGAATATTTGGTAGCTCCAAATATTCTGAAACTTGCTGAGGGCCTCTGAAACAATTCAGTTACTCTCCACAAATATTTTCAGGATTTATAAACCTGACTTTGTTTTAAAACTAAATCAAAAACAAAATGCAAAAATAGAAAGCAGAGAAGAATTAGAAGAGAGAGAGAGAGAGAGAGAGAGAGAGAGAGAGGAAAGCCTACCTGGGCCACCCACCTGGCTGGCCCAGCCCACCTAGCCGTTGTCAGTTGTCTCCCACCTCTGCCAGTAGGCAGAGGCAGGGACAACACACGGGTGCGCACGGGCCGCCAGGACACCAGGCTGCCTGCCTGCATCCGAGGATAGCGCGCTGCCGTGAATCTGCTCCTTGGTGCTGACCCGATCACCCTGACCCGCTCAATCGCCCCCTCGCCTCTGCTCGCCATGGCCGAGGAAGTCGCTAGCTCGCCACCGCCGCAGTGTAGCCACCGCCTCCCCCTCAACTCCTTGATGTGCCCAAGAGGTCCGCCTCGACGCCCTCGTCCTCTCCATCGATCCACACGGCACCGGACAACTCCAAACACCGTCACCGCCATCTTATACAACCTTCGGCCGCCGGAGATCCGCCTCACCGCCCTGCTCGCTCCGGTGCCTCCCCGAGCTCGCTGATCTTCCTTACGTGATCACCCTGAGCTCCTATGCCGATTACCTCCCTCCTCTACCTCATTTGCACACTCTAGCTTTGGCCCCCACCATGCCCATGAGCTCCAGATCGCCTGCAATGTCACCACCGTTGCTGCAGCCGCTGAGGCTCAAAACCGAGCGCGTCACCGTGCTCCACACACTCCCAGGAGCTTGGGACACCCACCAACTCCTCCTACCATGTACTCTAACACCGAGACCGACGTCGCTCGAACTCTGGCCGCCGCCGCGAGCTTGATTCCGGGGAGTCCGGTCAACATTGGCCCCTCCCGCTTGCTTAGATGGATGCGGCTGAGCGCCAGCTATGCGTAGTTGCTCTTCGCCGCTGTTTTGGTTGTCGGAGAGTGTTTCCTGAGCCCCTCCGCCACGTCTGTCGCCGCCGGCGTCGAGCCGACGGCGTGTTTGACTTGTTTGACTGGGGGATTGACCACCCCTGGGTCACTGACATGTGGGGCTAGCCCCTGACTAACTCCTAGCTTAGGATTTGATTAGTGTTAATTAACCATGTTAATTAGCTGACTCATTGACATGCAGGCCCCACTGGCCAGGTTTGACCTAGACCAGCTCTCGTTGACTTTCTGACATTACACCGACGTCATGTTGATGCAGTAACTATTTCAGGAATTTAAATAAATCTAAATGATTAATTTATTTTCAGAAAATCCCCTAAACTTCCAAAATTCATATAAATTAAACCATAGCAAAGAATGAAATAATTTATTTACGGAAAATTATCAGAAAAATATGAAGATCAGTTTTTGGCATTGTCATGCATGTTTGAACAAATTAAGGTTGTTGTATATGACAATTTGATTAAATGGCATTTGAAAATGCCACACATGGAGTTTGATTTTGAACCTTGAGTTCAAAGCAACTTCATTTAACTTGTTGCTAGTTGCATTAGTTCAATCGGTAGCATATTCCCATGTAATGATCATGCATCATATTGTTGCATTGCACTGATTGTATTCCTTCTCTGTTGTCGGTGATTGTCCCCTCTCAGTAGACGTTATTCCGACGATGTGATCGATGACACCGATGAAGAGCTATACTATCTGCAAAAGTGCCAGGCAAGAAAACCCCCCTTGATCACTCTGATGCAATCCCACTCTCTCGCTCCAACTCTCTTTTACTACATTAGGAAAACAATGATTCAACTGTTACATGTCGCGGTAGTTGAACCCCATTCGTTTGCATGACATGTCTTTGCCATAGTAAATAGCTCATAGTAAAGAGCTGAAACCCACTAGCATCAGTAGGAGTTGCATGAGCCATGTTGTGCCTACTCATTCATGCTTGTTTGTCATGCCTGCTATGCCTAAAGTTGTGTCAGGTCTGATTCATCTGGGATGGATTGGAATGGTGGTGAACATGTCCTACTGTTGAGAGCTAAGTGTGTGAACACGATTTGGTAAAGGTAGCGATGAGAGGACATGTAGGAGTACATGGTGGGTTGTCTCATTGGGACCGTCCTCAGGAACCGAGTTCCGTGTTTGTGATCCAAGATAGCTACTACCACGCATTGGGCCCAGACCCATGGACCCTCTCAACTTATTAATCGCCTTGATCTCTGTCCAGGAGTTGCAACTAGTTTTGTGTGTTTGTAGGTTGTGTTAGTAGTCTACCAAGTGGCACCCGACCAGGTGGGCTTGGGACAGACTAGGCACAGTGGCATGGTGTATCAAGTGGCACCCGGATGGTGGGCTTGGGAACCCCGATCACATCATTTGGGGTAGTAGTGGAAACCTCGGCCGAAATTCCTTGTGGATGGAACTCGAATAGGCGATAAACCTCGACTAGAGTCTTGTGTGGTTAGTCAGGTCATGGCCGACACCCTCGCTAGGTTTCCGCTTGAAGGTTGCCGAGTACATGTCGTGTCAATGGCGATAAGTGGTGAGAGCGTGTGTGAAGAAGTACACCCCTGCAGGGTTATATATGATCTATTCGAATAGCCGCGTCCGCGGATATGGACTACTTGGAATGCTTACATTATTCATAGATAACTGAAAGTGGATACTCTAAAATGCGCAAGATAAGTGTGAGTGCTACGGATGGCCTTCTCATAGGGAGACGGGAGCGGATCCGTAGTGGTGTATTGATATGGTTAATATGTGGACTCGTGTGCGCCACCTCAAAGAAATGATGTAGTCGTAGTTTAGGATAGCCACTGAGTCAAAGTTGGCTTCCTGCAGTCAAACTCCACTACCCCTTTGTTGACACCTAATGCATAAGTAGTTAGTTCTGATGTAAGTCCTGCTGGGTACATTTGTACTCACGTTTGCTTAATTTATATTTTTTCAAAGAGACTTCAGTCTCACTAGTAGTTCTTCGTGGGCTTCGATGATTAGCTTCGGAATCCCAGATAGAGGTCCGGTTCCTTTGGAGGATCTTGTAGATAGACAGGCTTTCTAGCCTTCCGCCTGTGCTTGTTGTTTGTATGACTGGAATGCTGGGTCATGAGACCCATGTTTTGTAATATCTGACTCCTCGGAGCCTATTGAATAAATACTTCGAGTCATAGAGTTTTGTTGTGTTGCCATGTTGTATTTACACATATTGAGCATATTATGTGTATGTTATTGAAATGCTTGGTATGTGTGGGATCCGACACCTAGTTGTTTATTCTTGGTAGCCTTCCTTATGGGAAATGTCTCCTATTGCTTCCACTGAGCCATGGTAGTTCGCTACTGCTCCGGAACACTTAGGTTGGCCGGCATGTATCCTTGTTTGTTCTTGTGTCAGTCCCTTCGGGGAAATATCACGTGTTGTTCCTTTAAGTCCTTGTAGCTTGCGACTGAAGGACATATGCCCTAGAGGCAATAATAAAGTTGTTATTTATATTTCCTTATATCATGATAAATGTTTATTATTCATGCTAGAATTGTATTAACCGGTAACTTAGTACATGTGTGAATACATAGACAAATAGAGTGTCACTAGTATGCCTCTACTTGACTAGCTCGTTAATCAAAGATGGTTAAGTTTCCTAGCCATAGACATGAGTTGTTATTTGATTAACGGGATAACATCATTAGGGAATGATGTGATTGACTTGACCCATTCCATTAGCTTAGCACTTGATCGTTTAGTATGTTGCTATTGCTTTCTTCATGACTTATACATGTTCCTATGACTATGAGACTATGCAACTCCCGAATACCGGAGGAACACTTTGTGTGCTACCAAACGTCACAACGTAACTAGGTGATTGTAAAGGTGCTCTACAGGTGTATCCAATGGTGTTTGTTGAGTTGGCATAGATCGAGATTAGGATTTGTCACTCCGATTGTCGGAGAGGTATCTCTGGGCCCTCTCGGTAATGCACATCACTATAAGCCTTGCAAGCAATGTGACTAATGAGTTAGTTATAGGATGATGCATTATAGAACGAGTAAAGAGACTTGCCGGTAACGAGATTGAACTAGGTATTGAGATACCGACGATCGAATCTCGGGCAAGTAACATACCGATGACAAAGGGAACAACGTATGTTGTTATGCGGTTTGACCGATAAAGATATTCGTAGAATATGTGGGAGCCAATATGAGCATCCAGGTTCCACTATTGGTTATTGACCGGAAACGAGTCTTGGTCATGTCTACATAGTTCTCGAACCTGGAGGGTCCGCACGCATGTTCGGTGACAATCGGTATTATGAGTTTATGTGTTTTGATGTACCAAAGGTAGTTTGGAGTCTCGGATATGATCACAGACATGACGAGGAGTCTCGAAATGGTTGAGACATAAAGATCGATATATTAGACGATTATATTTGGACATCGGAATGGTTTCGGGTGAGATCGGGAATATACCGGAGCACCGGGAGGTTACCGGAACCCCCCGGGAGGTATATGGGCCTTATTGGGCCTTAGTGGGATAGAGGAGAAGGGAGCAAAGGAGGGGGCATGCCTCCCAAGCCCAATCCGAATTGGGAGGGGGCCGGCCCCCCTTTCCTTCTTCCTTCCCCCTCCTTCCTTCTCTCCTAATCCAACTAGGGAAGGGGGGAGATCCTACTCCCGGTGGGAGTAGGACTACCCTTGGGGCGCGCCTAGGAGGCCGGCCTCCTTCACCTCCTCTACTCCTTTATATACGGGGGAGGGGGCACCCCATAGACACACAAGTTGATCATTGATCTCTTATCCCTGTGTGGTGCCCCCCTCCACCATAATCCACCTCGGTCATATCGTTGTAGTGCTTAGGCGAAGCCTTGTGCCGGTAGCTTCATCATCACCATCATCACGCCGTCGTGGTGACGAAGCTCTCCCTCGACACTCTGCTGGATCATGAGTTCGTGGGACGTCATCGAGCTAAACGTGTGCTGAACTTGGAGGTGCCGTGCATTCGGTACTTGGATTGGTCGAATCGTGAAGACGTACTTCTACATCAACCGCGTTGTCATAACGCTTCCTCTTACGGTCTATGAGGGTACGTGGACAACACTCTCCCGCTCGTTGCTATGCATCACCATGATCTTGCGTGTGCGTAGGAACTCTTTTGAAATTACTGTGTTCCCCAACAGTGGCATCCGAGCCAGGTTTATGCGTAGATGTTATATGCACGAGTAGAACACAACGGAGTTGTGGGAATAGTCATACTGCTTACCAGCATGTCATACTTTGATTCGGCGGTAATGTTGGATGAAGCATCCCAGACCGACAATACGCGTACGCTTACGCGAGACTGGTTATGCCGACGTGCTTCAAACACAGGTGGCTGGTGGGTGTCAGTTTCTCCAACTTTAGTTGAATCGAGTGTGGCGACACCCGGTCCTTGTTGAAGGTTAAAACAGCACATACTTGACGAAAAATCATTGTGGTTTTGATGCATAGGTAAGAACGGTTCTTACTCAGCCTGTAGCAGCCACGTAAAACTTGCAACAACAAAGTAGAGGACGTCTAACTTGTTTTTGCAGGCCATGTTGTGATGTGATATGGTCAAGACATGATGCTAAATTTTATTGTATAAGATGATCATGTTTTGTAACGAAGTTATCGGCAACTGGCAGGATCCATATGGTTGTCGCTTTATTGTATGCAATGCAATCGCCCTGTAATTGTTTTTACTTTATCACTAAGCGGTAGCGATAGTCATAGAAACAATAGTTGGCGAGACAACAATGATGCTATGATGGAGATCAACGTGTCGCGCCGGTGACGATGGTGATCATGACGGTGCTTTGGAGATGGAGATCAAAGGCACAAGATGATGATGGCCATATCATATCACTTATATTGATTGCATGTGATGTTTATCCTTTATGCATCTTATCTTGCTTTGATTGACGGTAGCATTTTAAGATGATCTCTCACTAAAATTATCAAGAAGTGTTCTCCCTGAGTATGCACCATTGCGAAAGTTCGTCGTGTCGAGACACCATGATCGGGTGTGATAAGCTCTACGTTCACATACAACGGGTGCAAGCCTGTTTTGCACACGCAGAATACTCGGGTTAAACTTGATGAGCCTAGCATATGCAGATATGGCCTCGGAACACTGAGACCGAAAGGTCGAGCGTGAATCATATAGTAGATATGATCAACATAGTGATGTTCACCATTGAAAACTACTCCATCTCATGTGATGGTCGGACATGGTTTAGTTGATTTGGATCACGTGATCACTTAGATGATTAGAGGGATGTCTATCTAAGTGGGAGTTCTTAAGTAATATGATTAATTGAACTTTAATTTATCATGAACTTAGTACCTGATAGTATTTTGCTTGTCTATGTTGTTGTAGATAGATGGCCTGTGCTGTTGTTCCGTTGAATTTTAATGCGTTCCTTGAGAAAGCTAAGTTGAAAGATGATGGAAGCAATTACACGGACTGGGTCCGTAACTTGAGGATTATCTCATTGCTGCACAGAAGAATTACGTCCTGGAAGCACCACTAGGTCCAAGACCCGCTGCAGGAGCAACACCGGATGTTGTGAACGTCTGGCAGAGCAAAGCTAATGACTACTCGATAGTTAAGTGTGACATGGTTTACGGCTTAGAGCCGGGACTTCAACGACGTTTTGAACATCATGGATCATATGAGATGTTCCAAGAGTTGAAGTTAATATTTCAAGCAAATGCCCAGATTGAGAGATATGAAGTCTCCAATAAGTTCTATAGCTGCAAGATGGAGGAGAATAATTCTGTCAGTGAACATATACTCAAAATGTCTGGGTATAATAATCACTTGATTCAACTGGGAGTTAATCTTCCTGATGATAGTGTCATTGACAGAATTCTTTAATCACTGCCACCAAGCTATAAGAGCTTCATGATGAACTATAATATGCAAGGGATGAACAAGACAATTCCCGAGCTCTTCACGATGCTAAAGGCTGCGGAGGTAGAAATCAAGAAGGAGCATCAAGTGTTGATGGTCAACAAGACCACCAGTTTCAAGAAAAAGGGTAAAGGGAAGAAGAGGAACTTCAAGAAGAACGACAAGCAAGTTGCTGCTCAAGTGAAGAAGCCCAAGTCTGGACCTAAGCCTGAGACTGAGTGCTTCTACTGCAAAGGGACTGGTCACTGGAAGCGGAACTGCCCCAAGTATTTGGCGGATAAGAAGGATGGCAAGGTGAACAAAGGTATATGTGATATACATGTTATTGATGTGTACCTTACTAATGCTCGTAGTAGCACCTGGGTATTTGATACTGGTTCTGTTGCTAATATTTGCAACTCGAAACAGGGACTACGGATTAAGCGAAGATTGGCTAAGGATGAGGTGACGATGCGCGTGGGAAATGGTTCCAAAGACGATGTGATCGAGGTCGGCACGCTACCTCTACATCTACCTTCGGTATTAGTTTTAGACTTGAATAATTGTTATTTGGTGCCAGCGTTGAGCATGAACATTATATCTGGATCTTGTTTGATGCGAGACGGTTATTCATTTAAATCCGAGAATAATGATTGTTCTATTTATATGAGTAATATCTTTTATGGTCATGCACCCTTGAAGAGTGGTCTATTTTTATTGAATCTCGATAGTAGTGACACACATATTCATAATATTGAAGCCAAAAGATGCAGAGTTGATAATGATAGTGCAACTTATTTGTGGCACTACCGTTTAGGTCATATTGGTGTAAAGCGCATGAAGAAACTCCATTCTGATGTACTTTTGGAATCACTTGATTATGAATCACTTGGTACTTGCGAACTATGCCTCATGGGTAAGATGACTTAAACACCGTTCTCCGGAACAATGGAGCGAGCAACAAATTTGTTGGAAATCATACATACTGATGTATGTGGTCCAATAAATATTGAGGCTCGTGGCGGGTATCGTTATTTTCTCACCTTCACTGATGATTTGAGCAGATATGGCTATATCTACTTGATGAAACATAAGTCTAAAACATTTGAAAATTTCCAAGAATTTCAGAGTGAAGTGGAAAATCATCGTAACAAGAAAATAAAGTTTCTACGATCTGATCGTGGAGGAGAATATTTGAGTTACGAGTTTGGTCTTCATTTGAAACAATGCAGAATAGTTTCGCAACTCACGCCACCCGGAACACCACACCATAATGGTGTGTCCGAACGTCCTAACCGTACTTTATTATATATGGTGCGATATATGATGTCTCTTACTGATTTACCACTATCATTTTAGGGTTATGCTTTAGAGACGGCTGCATTCACGTTAAATAGGGCACCATCTAAATCCGTTGAGATGACTCCTTATAAAATGTGGTTTGGCAAGAAACCAAAGTTGACGTTTCTGAAATTTTGGGGCTGCGATGCTTATGTGAAAAAGCTTCAACCTGATAAGCTCGAACCCAAATCGGAGAAATGTGTCTTCATAGGATACCCAAAAGAAACTGTTGGGTACACCTTCTATCACAGATCTGAAGGCAAGACATTTGTTGCTAAGAATGGATCCTTTCTAGAGAAGGAGTTTCTCTCGAAAGAAGTGAGTGGGTGGAAAGTAGAACTTGATGAGGTAACTGTACCTGCTCCCTTATTGGAAAGTAGCTCATCACAGAAATCAGTTCCTGTGATCCCTACACCAATTAGTGAGGAAGCAGATGATAATGATCATGAAACTTCAGATTAAGTTAATACCGTACCTCGTAGGTCAACCCGAGTAAGATCTGCACCAGAGTGGTACGGTAATACTGTTCTGGAAGGTCATGTTACTTGACCATGAGGAACCTACGAACTATGAGGAAGCGATGATGAGCCCAGATTCCGCAAAATGGCTTGAAGCCATGAAATCTGAGATGGGATCCATGTATGAGAACAAAGTGTGGACTTTGGTTGACTTGCCCGATGATCGGCAAGCCATCAAGAATAAATGGATCTTCAAGAAGAAGACTGACGCTGACGGTAATGTTACTATCTACAATGCTCGACTTGTTGCAAAAGGTTTTCGACAAGTGTACCGCCCCAAGACCGACGCTCCAGAAGACTTCCATATTTTCGTGATCACCGTCTGTTTCATTTGTGCTTGCTCTTTTATTTTTTTTGCTTTGCATCTTGTCATCATGCCATCATATCATTAATTTTTAAAACTCTTCCAAATAAATTGCATGGGCCTTTGATCCATTTAAATCGAGGGAAGTCACTTGTGATATCTCTTTATAACATATTGAAGCCTCTCAATATTATTAGAGAGCTAAAATAAAAATATTCCATTCTTTTGGAATTAACCAAAACACACTTGAAAAATCCCCACTCCCTTTCTACTTCAAGTTTGGTCCCCAAACTTTGCCAACATTTCTTTTCCCATTTATCGAGGCTCCTCCTAAATTCTCAACATTTTTGGACTCTTCTAAATCCTAGTCCTTGTTCAAACCTTTTAAATTAAATTCAAATGACTTTGAATTTAATTCTTGCAATCTTGCCCACTCCATTTTTCTTGGGTCAAACTCATTTTTGCGAGTCCGGGAAAATTATCCCCTTGCGCATTTTCTTTCCCTAACCCTCCTTTTCTTTTCCTCTCTCTTTTTGCTTTTCTGTTAAAGAAAATATAAGAGAGAGAAGAGAGAGATAAGCCCAGCCAGGCCTCTGGCCATTTCCTTTCCACCTGGGTCGACCCAACCGGCCCAAGGCCCACCTAGCCCCTCCTAACCCTAGCTCTAATCGGTCCATCCTCTCGTTCCCGTGCCCACCGCACACCCGCAGCGCTCGACCGCTCCTCCCTCCTCTCGATCTCTCCTGATCGATCTCCTTCCTCACGCTCATCGCTCGGTCCTCGTTCCCCCTCGCTGCCCTCGCTCCCCCTCGCTCCCTCGTACTCCTACTCCGCCGCCACACACACACGCGCGCGCACAGCCAGCGCCACTGGAGTTCCATCCCCGCGCCCGATCTGCTACGAGCCGCGCCGCCGGCCAAGTCCCTCGACCCACCGACCAGAGCCGCCTCCTCCCTCACCTGCGGCCTCCTCCTCGTCGCCTCCGCGCCACCAGCCAGCCACCGGAGCCGCCGCCGCCGGATCTGGCTGTGCCTCGCCAGGGTCCTCCCCTGCCGCGCCTCGGTCCCTGCCTCGACCTCCTCTACAAGTCCCTCGCCGAGTCCCGTGCCCAGCCTCCGCGTCGCCGGAGCCCTGTGCAGCTGCGCTGCCTGCCTGCCTGCATCTCCACCGGCGCCATCAGTCCCCGTCGCCCGAGCGCTCAAGGAGAGGAGCTCCTCGAGCACCTGCGCCTGCGACCGTTGTCCTCTGTGCCCAGCAGGAGCCCCGCGCCGCTCGTTCCCTCCGTTTGGCCGGAGTTCGTCGGAGCCCCAGCAGCCACGCCGCCCTGTGGCTTCGCCTCCCGCAACCCCGCGGCGTCGCCTCGCCCTTGTCCCGCGTTGCCTCTGCCAGCCCTGTGCTGCTGCTTGCATCCGCCAAGGCCATCTTCAGATTTTCACCAAGTCCGTGACTGCATCCGGTGTGCCTTTTTTTTTGTCAAGTCCGACTACACGGGTACGACTACATCCGAGGTGGATTTCGTCAAGTACCCCTTCAGATCGCCAAGTTCATCTACGAAAACATGTACCATCTACCGTCGCCCGAAGACCCGTGTACCACTACCGACGCCGTGTACGACTACTTCCCACGACAACAATTGAACAACTACTTCCACTACGCCCGAATACCATGGATGCGACAAGTTCCTCTCCGGACATGTACGACTACCGTTGCCAAGATCGCGAGTACCTCTACCGTCGCCGTGAACAACTACTTCCCTCGACGACTCGAACCGCTCCAAAAACGCACGCTTCGAAGGTATAACCCCGAGACGACGACCGCGATGAGATGCCCTTGCATGTATGAGATGCACCGTTTGCACCATGTTCGAATTGTCACTCGTTTTCCATGCCACTAACCCGTGGGAACCCGGTAGTCGGGACCACCCCACCATCTCTAGCATGTTGCGCACATCCGCACGCCTCCTTTTGCACCGGTATCTCCATAAGTTACCGGGACCGGAACGTTGCCGTGGCATCATTTTCCGTTTCATCGCCATGGCACCCTTTTTGTTCCGCCATGGTGACCAAATGCTTCATAACATGCTCATGTCAACATTTTCATAAAATTGCTTAAAACTTGTATATGTCATCCGCATCATGATAACAACATTTAAAATGTTTAAAATTGTTGCTTGCTTTAAATTGCTAAATGATATGGGGATTCTCCGGAATTGTTGTTCGTTGCTCCCGGCCTCATTTAACCTTGACTAGATAGGTAGTTTTCATTTGCTTCACCCGCTTGCCCTGTTTAATAACATTTAATATTGTTGGGTACATAAACAAGAGAGAACTAAATAATTGATGTGGTGTTCCGTCAACATGCACCTCGTTGCATATTGAGCTCCACTTAACTTGTAGTATTGTTTGTTGCACATTGCCATGCCATGCCTCATTAAACCGGACATGCATCATCCTTGATTGTGCATCATGCCTTGACTATGCTTGTGTGTTTACCATGGTTGTTTGCTTCTTTCCGGTTTGCTCCTCTCGTTAGCTTCGGTTTCGTTCCGGAGTTGTGAGGATTCGTTCGTCTACGGCCGTTTGTCTTCTTCATGGACTCTTTCTTCTTCCTTGCGGGATTTCAGGCAAGATGATCATACCCTCGAAATCACTACTATCTTTGCTATGCTAGTTTGCTCGCTCTTTTGCTATGCCAATGCTACGATGCCTACCATTTGCTTGTCAGCCTCCCAAATTGCCGTGTCAAACCTCTAACCCACCATGTCCTAGAAAACCGTTGATTGGCTATGTTACCGCTTTGCTCAGCCCCTCTTATAGCGTTGTTAGTTGCAGGTGAAGATTGAAGTTTGTTCCTTGTTGGAACATGGAGATGTTGTTCCTTGTTGGAACATGTTTACTTGTTGGGATATCACAATATATCTTACTTAATTAATGCATCTATATACTTGGTAAAGGGTGGAAGGCTCGGCCTTATGCCTGGTGTTTTGTTCCACTCTTGCCGCCCTAGTTTCCGTCATATCGGTGTTATGTTCCCGGATTTTGCGTCCCTTACGCGGTTGGGCTATAATGGGAACCCCTTGACAGTTCGCCTTAAGTAAAGCTTCTCCAGCAATGCCCAACATTGGTTTTACCATTTGCCACCTAGCCTTTCTTTCCCTTGGGTTCTGCAGACTCAAGGGTCATCATTTTTTTAACCCCCCGGGCCAGTGCTCCTCTGAGTGTTGGTCCGAACTAGAGTCCTGTGCAGCGCCCCCTCGGGGAAACTCGAGGTTTGGTTTTAGTTGTATGGAGCGCTCATCTGAGTGTGCCCTGAGAAAGAGATATGTGCAGCTCCTATCGGGATTTGTCGGCACATTCGGGCGGTGTTGCTGGTTTAGTTTTACCCTGTCGAAATGTCTTGTTGTACTGGGATACCGAGTCTGATCGGAATGTCTCGGGTGGAGGTCTATTCCTTCGTTGACCGTGAGAGCTTATGATGGGCTAAGTTGGGACACCCCTGCGGGGATTTGAACTTTCGAAAGCCGTGCCCGCGGTTATGGGCAGATGGGAATTTGTTAACGTCCGGTTGTAGAAAACCCGAAGTTGACCTTAACTAAAATACATCAACCGTGTGTGTAACCGTGATGGTCTCTTTCCGGCGGAGTCCGGGAAGTGAACACGGTGTTGGAGTTATGCTTGACGTAAATTGCTATAGGATCACTTCTTGATCATACTTTTATCGACCGTGCTTTGCCTTCTCTTCTCGCTCTCATTTGCGTATGTTAGCCACCATATATGCTAGTCGCTTGCTGCAGCTCCACCTCATTACTCCATCCTTCCTATAAGCTTAAATAGTCTTGATCTCGCGGGTGCGAGATTGCTGAGTCCCCGTGGCTCACAGATACTTCCAAAACCAGTTTGCAGGTGCCTATGTTACCGAACAGGTGACGCAACCAAGCTCAAGGAGGAGCTCGATGAAGATCTTGCCCTTGGTGTTGTTTCGTTCTAGTTGATCAGTAGTGGAGCCCAGTTGGGGTCGATCAGGGACCTTTGTCGCATTTGGGGTTCTTCTTTTATTTTGGTTCCGTAGTCGGACTGTGATTGTATCTGGTTGATGTAATGCTTTATTCATGTACTTGTGTGAAGTGGCGATTGTAAGCCAACTATGTATCTCTTTCCCTTATGTTTTACATGGGTTGTGTGAAGATTACCTCACTTGCGACATTGCTTTCAATGCGGTTATGCCTCTAAGTCGTGCTTCGACACGTAGGAGATATAGCCACATCGAGGGCGTTACAACAAGTTCAAGGAGTTGACTACAATGGGACCTTCTCACCCGTAGCGATGCTTAAGTCTGTCCGAATCATGTTAGCAATTGCTGCATTTTATGATTACAAAATTTGGCAAATGGATGTAAAGACTGCATTCCTGAATGGATTTCTGGAAGAAGAGTTGTATATGATGCAACCCGAAGGTTTTATCGATCCAAAGGATGCTAACAAAGTGCGCAAGCTCCAGCAATCCATTTATGGACTGGTGCAAGCATCTCGGAGTTGGAATAAACGTTTTGATAGTGTGACCAAAGCATATGGTTTTATACAGACTTTTGGAGAAGCCTGTATTTACAAGAAAGTGAGTGGGAGCTCTGTAGCATTTCTAATATTATATGTGGATGACATATTATAGATTGGAAATGATATAGAATTTCTGGATAGCATAAAAGGATACTTGAATAAGAGTCTTTCAATGAAAGACCTCGGCGAAGCTGCTTATATATTGGGCATCAAGATCTATAGAGATAGATCAAGACGCTTAATTGGACTTTCACAAAGCACATACCTTGATAAAGTTTTGAAGAAGTTCAAAATGGATCAAGCAAAGAAAGGGTTCTTGCCTGTATTACAAGGTGTGAAGTTGAGTCAGACACAATGCCCGACCACTTCAGAAGATAGAGAGAAAATGAAAGATGTTCCCTATGCTTCACCCATAGGCTCTATCATGTATGCAATGTTGTGTACCAGACCTGATGTGTGCCTTGCTGTTAGTTTAGCAGGGAGGTACCAAAGTAATCCAAGAGTGGATCACTGGATAGCGGTCAAGAACACTGAAATACCTGAAAAGGACGAAGGATATGTTTCTCGTTTATGGAGGTGACAAAGAGCTCGTCGTAAATCATTACGTCTATGCAAGCTTTGACACTGATCCAGATGACTCTAAGTCACAAACCAGATACGTATTTATATTAAACGATGGAGCTATAAGTTGGTGCAGTTCTAAGCAAAGCGTCATGGCGGAATCTACGTGTGAAGCGGAGTACATAGCTGCTTCAGAAGCAGCAAATAAAGGAGTCTAGATGAAGGAGTTCATATCCGATCTAGGTGTCATACCTAGTGCATCGGGTCCAATGAAAATCTTTTGTGACAATATTGGAGCCATTGCGTTGGCGAAGGAATCCAGATTTCACAAGAGAACCAAGCACATCAAGAGACGCTTCAATTCCATCCATCATCAAGTGTCAGAAGGGGACATAGAGATTTACAAGATACATACGGATCTGAATGTTGCAGACCCGTTGACTAAGACTCTCTCACGAGCAAAATATGATCAGCACCAAGACTCCATGGGTGTTAGAATCATTACAATGTAATCTAGATTATTGACTCTAGTGCAAGTGGGAGACAGAAGGAAATATGCCCTAGAGGCAATAATAAAGTTGTTATTTATATTTCCTTATATCATGATAAATGTTTATTATTCATGCTAGAATTGTATTAACCAGTAACTTAGTACATGTGTGAATACATAGACAAATAGAGTGTCACTAGTATACCTCTACTTGAATAGCTCGTTAATCAAAGATAGTTAAGTTTCCTAGACATAGACATGAGTTGTTATTTGATTAATGGGATCACATCATTAGGGAATGATGTGATTGACTTGACCCATTCTGTTAGCTTAGCACGTCATTGTTTAGTACGTTGCTATTGCTTTCTTCATGACTTATACATATTCCTATGACTATGAGACTATGCAACTCCCGAATACCGGAGGAACACTTTGTGTGCTACCAAACGTCACAACGTAACTGGGTGATTATAAAGATGCTCTACAGGTGTCTCCAATTGTGTTTGTTTAGTTGGCATAGATCAAGATTAGGATTTGTCACTCCGATTGTCAGAGAGGTATCTCTGGGCCCTCTCGGTAAAGCACATCACTATAAACCTTGCAAGCAATCTAATGAGTTAGTTACGGGGTGATGCATTACGGAACGAGTAAAGAGACTTGCCGGTAACGAGATTGAACTAGGTATTGAGATACCGACGATCGAATCTCGGGCAAGTAACATACCGATGACAAAGGGAACAACGTATGTTGTTATGCGGTTTGACCAATAAAGATCTTCGAAGAATATGTGGGAGCCAATACGAGCATCCAGGTTCCGCTATTGGTTATTGACCGGAAACGAGTTTCGGTCATGTTTAAATAGTTCTCAAACCCGTAGGGTCCGCACGCCTAACATTCGGTGACGATCGGTATTATGAGTTTATGTGTTTTGATGTACCGAAGGTAGTTTGGAGTCCCGGATATGATCACGGACATGACGAGGAGTCTCGAAATGGTCGAGACATAAAGATCGATATATTGGACGACTATATTTGGACATCAGAATGGTTCCGGGTGAGATCGGGAATATACCGGAGCACCGGGAGGTTACCGGAACCCCTCGGGAGGTATATGGGCCTTATTGGGCCTTAGTGGGTAAGAGGAGAAGGGAGTAAAGGAGGGGGAGGCCCCCCCAAGCCCAATCCGAATTGGGAGGGGGGCCGGCCCCCCCTTTTCTTCTTCCTTCCCCCTCCTTCCTTCTCTCCTAATCCAACTAGGGAAGGGGGGATCCTACTCCCGGTGGGAGTAGGACTCCCCTTGGGGCGCGCCTGGAGGCCGGCCTCCTTCCCCTCCTCCACTCCTTTATATACGGGGGAGGGGGCACCCCATAGACACACAAGTTGATCATTGATCTCTTAGTCGTGTGCGGTGCCCCACTGCACCATAATCCGCCTTGGTCATATCGTTGCAGTGCTTAGGCGAAGCCCTGCGCCGGTAGCTTCATCATCACCGTCATCACGCCGTCGTGCTGACAAAGCTCTCCCTCAACACTCTACTGGATCGTGAGTTCGTGGGACGTCATCGAGCTGAACGTGTGCTGAACTCGGAGGTGTCGTGCGTTCTGTACTTGGATCTGTCGAATCATGAAGACGTACGACTACATCAACCGCATTGTCATAATGCTGCCGCTTACGGTCTATGTGGGTATGTGGACAACACTCTCCCGCTCGTTGCTATGCATCACCATGATCTTGTGTGTGTGTAGGAAAGTTTTTGAAATTACTGCGTTCCCCAATAGCTATGACTTGGGTTCATACGGTTATGACCGATACGTTCATTGCTGGGTTATGTATGCCTGTCCCTGTAAATTTGTGCCACCTTGCATTTACGACTAGTCATGTCGGCCCGGGTTCTCTGTCATATGGATGCTAGTGACACAATCATATACGTGAGCCAAAAGGCGCAAACGGTCCCGACATAGGTAAGGCTGCAGCCGTGGGAATACCGTGTGTGAGGCCGCAAAGTGATATGATGTGTTACGTGCTAGATCGGTGTGACTTAGGATCGGGGTCCCGACATGATGAACGAAATTCAGGGCTTCATGTAAAACCACCACCCCTTCCATAATGTATATTCCTTTAGAAAAGCACATTGTGTATGAGAAATAACATGACTCACCACTCTAGTAAGCCTATTTGTCAACACTTTTAGTAATGATTTAAGAACTTACATTAAGTAGACATATATGTGTGAATTTTTGAATTTGTTTAGCATCACTGTTTTAGGAACAAGAGTGATGATACCATAATTCAGTGTGGCAATATCAAGGACCCCTTTGTGAAAGTCATCCAAAAGATCTTTCAAATCCCGTTTAACAATTTCCTAGATTTTTTGATAAAATTCAATAGGTTTTTCATTTCAGGCCCACAACTCTTATTCTACTCTATTCAAAACAGTACAATTTGTAGTTGTTCCATGAGAAATGTTCTACCAATTTTCCAGCATCATTTCTAGAAATTTGATGTATATCTTGAACATTCAGGATATATAAGAATCCTCAGCTTGTCATTCTTTTGTAAAATATGTAATATTGTTCATTAGTTGAACCTCCCCTTCAATCCCTCGTTCATCCTGCTCTAGAGAAAAAATTATGTTATTTCTTCTTATAGCATAGCTTTATTATGGTAGTATCTATTATTATTATCTCCCTCTTTAATTTCTTTCACTTTACACCTTTGAAGCCACTTCATCTCCTAATTCACGAGCCTCCCCAGTTGACCCCCTAAGTTCATTCTGCTCATGTCCATCACAAGCATAAAGGCCATTCACCTCAACATTCTTATCAATAACATCTAATTTAGCTAAAATAACATATTTAAATTTTCTATAGCAAGCATCAGCATACCTATTTTCAGCCTTTAAGTTTTTTCCTAAGCACCCTCGACCTCTGTTGCCATCTATCTATATTGGGACAAGAATAAGAATCTTCCCAAATAGATGTAACAAATTCCTTAAACTCATCTCTCAACATCAAAAAAAATCTCGAACCTAATTGGTTGAGTATTGTTAAGTGAACCATTATCTAAAAGAGAAGGAGTACGATTACATAATCCTCTTGCGAGAATGCAATATGAAAAGGGGGTAATGCTCCTCCCAGTCTGGACAAGACATAACCTTATCTAACTTTTTGTAAGTAGGATCCTCAAAATTGTTAGCCCAAATAAATTTTCTACCATTTAAAAACATTTCCTAAGGCCAACATGTTCAATTATAACATTAAACACAAAACCCCAATGATCTTTCTCATTAGGTTTCTTTTTCTCATAGCTTTTCCTAATGATATTAAAATCTTCACCCACGAAGCATGGTGAGGGGTTATCATGATAGACCCTAGATAATTCTGCTAAGAGAGCAATTTTCCTTTCAATTTGAGCATCTCCATATATTGTAATCGAATTCCAATTGAATTTAGCAATTTAACAAAAAAAGGATTATGACAAAGTATCCCTAGTTTCCACTTGAATCAAATCCATAATATCATTGTTAATGCCAACAATTATAGCACCAAACATTGTTGAGGAAATTGTTAACGCGTAGCTGCTTGGTTGGCTCGCGAGTAGGGGATTAACAGGCTAATTGGCAAGTTAATCGGCCAACTAATCAACTAATGCACCGATTTACCAGTTTATCAGCTACTCAGTGACCTACGAGTAGGGATTAATCATCAAGTTAACTGGTTAATCGGTCGAATTCTTGCACAGTGCCACCAGATCTCTCTCTCTACGAGGTCAGCACTGACAAAAAAATCCTCCCTCCACATAGGGAGTGTAATTCATTTATAGTATAATTAGAAATAGTCTCCTACAAACCAATAAAATCAAGCTTTTTCTCCAAATTCAATCTCTTACAAATATTTTCTTAATATGTTGCCCCAAACCCCTCACATTCCAAAAAAACTAACATTTTATGCAATGGAATCTTGATTTTTATTTTGTTTTCTCACCCTCCCCAATACAAACAGAATGCTCTGCATAACCAATCACTAGTGAATCTCTTTTCTTTTTCTTGAAGGTGGATAAAATACCTTTGAGTTTATCAAAATAACTTGCCTCAACTTCTGCATCAAAAAGATCTTTATCAAAGCAAAGATCATTAATATTAGCATCACCGATGTTAATAGGGCATGGTGAGCTAGGTTGATGCTTATTATTTTTATGAACCATATTATGTGAAAAAAACCTTTTCTAAATTTCCCATTTTCCAAATAATATAAGGATTGTGATCAACTATGTCAATAGAGTAGCCAGGGTCAATGCCCACCATAGCAGTCATTTGCAAATTATAAGTATTAGAGGTAGGTGCACCTAAATCATTACCATAATTATTCTTTTCAGCAACCCTTTCCTTGGAAAGGTCCTCCACTGTGACATATTCCCTATGTTTCAGTTGAATGCATCTTCTATGAAGGCCTTCACCATCAATCTCATTACCAACACCCACATTTCCTTCCCGAGTTTTCCCCATCTTGGAGCCAATAGAATCAATAGTTACCTGACTACCATTATAGTTAACATGTTCCATATATTTCCCAATATTCTCATCACCAACATTCCCATTTTCTAATTCCAAATCTCCATGAACCGAATTAGCAATCTCTCTGTCCATTTTCTCTCTATGGCTAACTTTCTAAATTAGTTGATGTAATAAATCATGTTGCATGTGAACCTCCAAACCCAACTTATTTTTATCAGATTACAAATCTTCTAATATCTTTTCCAACATAGCTCTCATTGCAGAATGGCTAGGACTCTCTTCCTCCATAACCTGAACAACTTGGAGTAGTTGTTGTATAGTTTTGTGTTTTAACAACTCTAGATCTTTCCTGAGCTGCATCTTCCATGATGTTGGGGAACGTAGTAATTTCAAAAAAATTCCTATGCACACGCAAGATCATGGTGATGCATAGCAACGAGAGGGGAGAGTGTTGTCCATGTACCCTTGTAGACCGAAAGTGGAAGCGTTATCACAATGCGGTTGATGTAGTCGTACGTCTTCACTGCCCGACCGATCAAGCACCGAAACTACGGCACCTCTGAGTTCTAGCACACGTTTAGCTCGATGACGTCCCTCGAACTCCGATCCAGCCGAGTGTCGAGGGAGAGTTCCGTCAGCACGATGGCGTGGTGACGATCTTGATGTTCTACCGTCGCAGGGCTTCGCCTAAGCACCGCTACAATATTATCAAGGACTACGGTGGAGGGGGGCACCGCACACGGCTAAGAGATCAAGAGATCAATTGTTGTGTCTATGGGGTGCCCCCTGCCCCCGTATATAAAGGAGCAAGGGGGGAGGCGGCCGGACAAGGAGGAGGGTGCGCCAAGGGGGGAGTCCTACTCCCACCGGGAGTAGGACTCCTTCTTTCCTTGTTGGAGTAGGAGAGAAGGAAAGAGAAGGAGAGGGAGAAGGAAAAGGGGGATGCACCCCATGTCCAATTCGGACCAGAGGGGGGGCGCAGGCCTCCTTCCTTTTGACCTCTCTCCTCTATTCCCGTATGGCCCAATAAGGCCCATATACTCCCCGGCGAATTCCCGTAACTCTCCGATACTTCGAAAAATACCCGAATCACTCGGAACCTTTCCGAAGTCCAAATATAGTCGTCCAATATATCGACCTTCACGTCTCGACCATTCCGAGACTCCTCGTCATGTTCCCGATGTCATCTAGGACTCTGAACTCCTTCGGTACATCAAAACTCATAAATTCATAATATAACTGTCATCGAAACCTTAAGCGTGCGGACCCTAAAGGTTCAAGAACAATGTAGACATGACCGAGACACGTTTTTGGTCAGTAACCAATAGAGGAACCTGGATGCTCATATTGGCTCCTACATATTCTACGCAGATCTTTATCGGTCAAACCGCACAACAACATACATTGTTCCCTTTGTCATTGGTATGTTACTTGCCCGAGATTCGATCATCGGTATCAAAATACCTAGTTCAATCTCGTTACCGGCAAGTCTCTTTACTCGTTATGTAATGCATCATTCCGTAACTAACTCATTAGTTACATTGCTTGCAAGGCTTATAGTGATGTGCATTACCGAGAGGGCCCAGAGATACCTCTCCGACAATCGGAGTGACAAATCCTAATCTCGAAATACGCCAACTCAATAAGTACCTTCGGAGACACCTGTAGAGCTCCTTTATAATCACCCAGTTATGTTGTGACGTTTGGTAGCACACAAAGTGTTCCTCCGGTAAACGGGAGTTGCATAATCTCATAGTCATAGGAACATGTATAAGTCATGAAGAAAGAAATAGCGACATACTAAACGATCAAGTGCTAAGCTAACGGAATGGGTCAAGTCAATCACATCATTCTCCTAATGATGTGATCCCGTTAATCAAATGACAACTCATGTCTATGGCTAGGAAACTTAACCATCTTTGATTCATGAGCTAGTCAAGTAGAGGCATACTAGTGACACTATGTTTGTCTATGTATTCACACATGTATTATGTTTCCGGTTAATACAATTCTAGCATGAATAATAAACATTTATCATGAAATAAGGAAATAAATAATAACTTTATTATTACCTCTAGGGCATATTTCCTTCAGTCTCCCACTTGCACTAGAGTCAATAATCTAGTTCACACCGCCATGTGATTTAACACTAATATTCATATCTGTATATGATTAACACGCATAGTTCACATCGTCATGTGACCAACACCCAAAGGGTTTACTAGAGTCAATAATCTAGTTCACAACGCTATGTGATTAACACCCAAAGAGTACTAAGGTGTGATCATGTTTTGCTCGTGAGAGAAGCTTAGTCAACGGGTCTGTCACATTCAGAGCCGTATGTATTTTGCAAATATTCTATGTCTACAATGCTCTGCACAGAGCTACTCTAGCTAATTGCTCCCACTTTCAATATGTATCCAGATTGAGACTTAGAGTCATCTGGATCGGTGTGAAAGCTTGCACCGATGTAACTCTTTACGACGGGCTCTTTTATCACCTCCATAATCGAGAAATATTTCCTTAGTCCTCACTAAGGATATTTTTTACCAATGTCCAATGATCTACTCCTAGATCACTATTGTACTCCCTTGCCAAATTCAGAGCAAGGTATACAATAGGTCTGGTACATAGCATAGCATACTTTATAGAACCTATGACTGAGGCATAGGGAATGACTTTCATTCTCTTTTCTATTTTCTGCCGTGGTCGGGATTTGAGTCTTACTCAATTTCACACCTTTGCAACACAGGCAAGAACTCTTTATTTGACTGTTCCATTTTGAACTACTTCAAAATCTTGACAAGGTATGTACTTATTGAAAAACTTATCAAGCATCTTGATCTATCTCAATAGATTTTGATGCTCAATATGTAAGTAGCTTTACTGAGGTCTTTCTTTTAAAGAACTCCTTTCAAACACTCATTTATGCTTTCCAGAAAAATTCTACATCATTTCTGATCGACAATATGTCACTCACATATACTAATCAGAAAGGCTGTAGTGCTCCCACTCACTTTATTGTAAATACAGGCTTCACCGTAAGTCCGTGTAAAACTATATGCTTTGATCAACTTATCAAAGCGTATATTCTAACTCCTGAGATGCTTGCACCAGTCCATGGGTGGATCACTGGAACTTGCACACTTTGTAAGCACCTTTAGGATTAACAAAACCTTCTGGTTGCATCATATACAACTCTTCATTAATAAATCCATTTAAGGAATGCAGTTTTGACATCCATTTGCTAGATTTCATAAAATGTGGCAATTGCTAACATGATTCAGACAGACTTTTAAGCATCGATATGAGTGAGAAAATCTCATTGTATTCAACACCTTGAACTTTGTCAAAAACCTTTTTCGACAAGTCTAGCTTTGTAGATAGTAACACTACTATCAGCGTCCGTCTTCCTCTTGAAGATCCATTTATTCTTAATGACTCATCGATCATCGGGCAAGTCAATCAAAGTCCACACTTTGTTCTCATACATGGATCCCATCTCAGATTTCATGGCCTCAAGCCATTTTGCGGAATCTGGGCTCATCATCGCTTCCTCATAGTTCGCAGGTTCATCATGGTCTAGTAACATGACTTCTAGAATAGGATTACCGTACCATTCTGGTGTGGACTGTACTTTGGAAGACCTACGAGGTTTTGTAGTAACTTAATCTGAAGTTTCGTGATCATCATCATTAGCTTCCTCACTAATTGGTGTAGGAATCACTGGAACTGATTTCTGTGATGAACTACTTTCCAATTCGGGAGACGGTACAAACTACCTTATCAAGCTCTACTTTCCTCCCACTCACTTCTTTCGAGAGAAACTCCTTCTCTAGAAAGGATCCATTCTTATCAATGAATATTTTGCCTTCGGATCTGTGATAGAAGGTGTACCCAACAGTTTCCTTTGGGTATTCTATGAAGACGCACTTCTCCGATTTGGGTTCGAAATTATCAGGTTGAAACCTTTTCACATAAGCATCGCAACTCCAAACTTTAAGAAACAACAGCTTAGGTTTACTGCTAAACCATAGTTCATACGGTGTCGTCTCAACGGATTTAGATGGTGCCCTATTTAAAGTGAATGCAGCTATCTCTAATGCATAACCCCAAAACGATAGTGGTAAATCTAAGATACATCATAGATCGCACCATATCCAATAAAGTGCGGTTACGACGTTCGGACACACCATAACACTGTGGTGTTCCAGGTGGCGTGAGCTGTGAAACTATTCCACATTGTTTTATATGAAGGCCAAACTCGTAACTCAAATATTCTCCTCCACGATCAGATCGTAGAAACTTTATTTTCTTGTTACGATGATTCTCCACTTCACTCTGAAATTCTTTGAACTTTTCAAATGTTTCAGACTTGTGCTTCATTAAGTAGATATACGCATATCTGCTTAAATCATCTATGAAGGTCAGAAAATAACGATACACGCCACGAGCCTTAACACTCATCAGATCGCATACATCGGTATGTATTATTTCCAATAAGTCAGTAGCTCATTCCATTGTTCCGGGGAACGGAGTTTTAGTCATCTTTCCCAAAAGGCACGGTTCGCAAGCATCAAATGATTCATAACCAAGTGATTCCGAAAATCCATCTTTATGGAGTTTCTTCATGCGCTTTACATCGATATGACCCAAACGGCAGTGCCACAAATAAGTTGCACTATCATTATTAACTTTTCATCTTTTGGCATCAATATTATGAATATGTGTATCACTACGATCGAGATCCAACAAACTATTTTCATTGGGTGTATGACCATTGAAGGTTTTATTCATGTAAACAGAACAACAATTATTCTCTGACTTTAAATGAATAACCGTAGTGCAATAAACATGATCAAATCATATTCATGCTCAACACAAACGCCAAATAACATTTACTTAGGTTTAACACTTATCCCGAAAGTATAGTGAGTGTGCGATGATGATCATATCAATCTTGGAACTACTTCCAACACACATCGTCACTTCACCCTCAACTAGTCTCTGTTTATTCTGTAACTCTTGTTTCGAGTTACTAATCTTAGCAACCGAAAAAGTATCAAATACTCAGGGGCTACTATAAACACTAGTAAGGCACACATCAATAACATGCATATCAAATATACCTTTGTTCACTTTGCCATCCTTCTTATCCACCAAATATTCAGGGCATTTCCACTTCCAGTGACCATTTCCTTTGCAGTAGAAGCACTCAGTTTCAGGCTTTGGTCCAGCTTTGGGCATCTTCGCGGGAGTGACAACTTGTTTGCCATTCTACTTGAAGCTTCCCTTTCTTTCCCTTTGCCCTTTTTTTTGAAACTAGTGGTCTTGTCAATCATCAACACTTGATGCTCTTTCTTGATTTCTACCTTCGTCGATTTCAACATCACGAAGAGATCGGGAATCATTTTCGTCATCCCTTGCATACTATAGTTCATCACGAAGTTCTAGTAACTTAGTGATGGTGACTAGAGAATTCTATCAATCACTATCTTATCTGGAAGATTAACTCCCACTTGATTCAAGCGATTGAAGTACCCAGACAATCTGAGCATATTCTCACTAGTTGAGCGATTCTCCTCCATCTTTTAGCCATAGAACTTGTTGGAGACTTCATGTCTCTCATCTCGGGTATTTGCTTGAAATATTAACTTCAATTCCTGGAACATCTCATATGGTCCATGACGTTCAAAATGTCTTTGAAGTCCCGATTCTAAGCCGTCAAGCATGGTGCACTAAACTATCAAGTAGTCATCATATTGAGGTAGCCAAACGTTCATAACGCCTGCATCTGCTCCTGCAATAGGTCTGTCACCTAGCGGTGCATCAAGGACATAATTCTTCTGTGCAGCAATGAGGATAAACCTCAGACCATGGATCCAATCCGCATCATTGCTACTAACATCTTTCAACACAGTTTTCTTTAGGAACATATCAAAATAAACATATGAAAGCAACAACGTGAGCTATTGATCTACAACATAATTTGCAAAATACTACCAGGACTAAGTTCATGATAAATTTAAGTTCAATTAATCATATTACTTAAGAACTCCCACTTAGACAGACATCTCTCTAGTCATCTAAGTGATCACGTGATCCAAATCAACTAAACCATGTCCGATCATCACCTGAGATGGAGTAGTTTTCAATGGTGAACATCACTATGTTGATCATACTATATGATTCACTTTCGACCTTTCGGTCTCCATGTTCCGAGGCCATATCTGTATATGCTAGGCCCGTCAAGTTTAACCTGAATATTCCGCGTGTGCAACTGTTTTGCACCCGTTGTATTTGAACGTATAGCCTATCACACCCGATCATCACGTGGTGTCTCAGCACGAAGAACTTTCGCAATGGTGCATACTCAGGGAGAACACTTCTTGATAATTAGTGAGAGATCATCTTAAAATGCTACCGTCAATCAAAGAAAGATAAGATGCATAAAGGATAAACATCACATGCAATCAATATAAGTGATATGATATGGCCATCATCATCTTGTGCTTGTGATCTCCATCTCCGAAGCACCGTCGTGATCACCATCGTCACCGGCGCGACACCTTGATCTCCATTGTAGCATCGTTGTCGTTTACGCCATCTATTGCTTCTACGACTATCGCTACAGCTTAGTGATAAAGTAAAGCAATTACAGGGCGTTTGCATTTCATACAATAAAGCGACAACCATATGGCTCCTGCCAGTTGCCGATAACTTCGGTTACAAAACATGATCATCTCATACAATAAAATGTAGCATCACGTCTTGACCATATCACATCACAACATGCCCAGCAAAAACAAGTTAGACGTCCTCTACTTTGTTGTTGCAAATTTTACGTGGCTGCTATGGGCTGAGCAAGAACCGTTCTTACCTACGCATCAAAACCACAATGATAGTTCGTCAAGTTAGTGTTGTTTTAACCTTCGCAAGGACCGGGCGTAGCCACACTTGGTTCGACTAAAGTTGGAGAAAATGACACCCGCCAGCCACCTGTGTGCAAAGCACGTCAGTAGAACCAGTCTCGCGTAAGCGTACGCGTAATGTCGGTCCGGGCCGCTTCATCCAACAATACCGCCGAACCAAAGTATGACATGCTGGTAAGCAGTATGACTTGTATTGCCCACAACTCACTTGTGTTCTACTTGTGCATATAACATCTACGCATAGAACCAGGCTCGGATGCCACTGTTGGGGAATGTAGTAATTTCAAAGAAATTCCTACGCACACGCAAGATCATGGTGATCCATAGCAACAAGAGGAGAGAGTGTTGTCCACGTACCCTCGTAGACCGAAAGCGGAAGCATTAGCACAACGCGGTTGATGTAGTCGTACGTCTTCACGACCCAACCGACCAAGCACCGAAACTACGACACCTCCGAGTTCTAGCACACGTTCAGCTCGATGACGTCCCTCGAACTCCGATCCAGCCGAGTGTCGAGGGAGAGTTCCGTCAGCATGACGGCGTGGTGACAATCTTGATGTTCTACCGTCGCAGGGCTTCGCCTAAGCACCGCTACAATATTATCGAGGACTATGATGGAGGGGGGCACCGCACACGGCTAAGACATCAAGAGATCAATTGTTCTGTCTATGGGGTGCCCCCCTGCCCCTGTATATAAAGGAGCAAGGGGGAGGCGGCCGGCCAAGGAGGAGGGCGCGCCAAGGGGGGAGTCCTACTCCCACCGGGAGTAGGACTCCTCCTTTCCTTGTTGGAGTAGGAGAGAAGGAAAAGAGGGGGAGAGGGAGAAGGAAAAGGGGGCAGCACCCCTTGTCCAATTCGGACCAGAGGGGGGAGGCTTAGGCCTCCTTCCTTTTGGCCTCTCTCCTCTATTCCCGTATGGCCCAATAAGGCCCATATATTCCCCGACGAATTCCCGTAACTCTCCGGTACTCCGAAAAATACCCGAATCACTCGGAACCTTTCCGAAGTCCGAATATAGTCGTCCAATATATCGATCTTTACGTCTCGACCATTTCGAGACTCCTCGTCATGTCCCTGATCTCATCCGAGACTCCGAACTCCTTCGGTACATCAAAACTCATAAACTCATAATATAACTGTCATCGAAACCTTAAGCGTGCGGATCCTACGGGTTCGAGAACAATGTAGACATGAACGAGACACATTTCTGGTCAATAACCAATAGCGGAACCTGGATGCTCATATTGGCTCCTACATATTCTATGCAGATCTTTATCGGTCAAACCGCACAACAACATACGTTGTTCCCTTTGTCATTGGTATGTTACTTGCCCGAGATTCGATCGTCGGTATCTCAATACTTAGTTCAATCTCGTCACCGGCAAGTCTCTTTACTCGTTATGTAATGCATCATTTCGTAACTAACTCATTAGTTACATTGCTTGCAAGGCTTATAGTGATGTGCATTACCGAGAGGGCCCGGAGATACCTCTCCGACAATCGGAGTGACAAATCCTAATCTCGAAATATGCCAACTCAACAAGTACCTTCGGAGACACCTGTAGAGGTCCTTTATAATCACCTAGTTACGTTGTGATGTTTGGTAGCACACAAAGTGTTCCTCCGGTAAACTAGAGTTGCATAATCTCATGGTCATAGGAACATGTATAAGTCATGAAGAAAGCAATAGCAACATACTAAACGATCAAGTGCTAAGCTAACGGAATGGGTCAAGTCAATCACATCATTCTCCTAATGATGTGATCCCGTTAATCAAATGACAACTCATGTCTATGGCTAGGAAACTTAACCATCTTTGATTCACGAGCTAGTCAAGTAGAGGCATACTAGTGACACTATGTTTGTCTATGTATTCACACATGTATTATGTTTCCGGTTAATACAATTCTAGCATGAATAATAAACATTTATCATGAAATAAGGAAATAAATAATAACTTTATTATTGCCTCTAGGGCATATTTCCTTCACATGAAGTGATGCTATGGTTTATATGTTTGAAGATCTTGTTGTTCCTTTGCATCCAAATATGCTAGCAACCCATAATTACAATATTCGTGGCCATACAAGGAGGTACTTCATGCAAAGCCAAGTTGATTTCCTGAATGACAGATGTATCTGCTTTTTTATTGGGTGTGATTAGGTCCCAGCATTGTAAAGCAATGTACAATCCAAGAAAAGGTTTAATGGGGTCTCTTCTACGTTCTCACTACATAACAACACATTGATAGGATGGAAGGTTAAATGATTTACTATGTAGCAGGCTTCTAGTGTTCCACCTGTCAAGTATAAGGAACCAACAAAAGATTTCATATCTATGAACCAATTCTGATGTCCAAATCTTCTTGAAAATAGGACGTGTCATATCTCCTTGGATTAGGACTCTGTATAGTTTGGCAGCAGAAAATTTTGCGGAATTCCAACTATATTGCCATCTATCCCCATTGGTTGAATAGTTGGTTTGGGCCAGGGCCAATTGCACTTGCTGAAACTGGGCAAAAGCTTATATAGACAGAGGTCTATGGAGGATTTTTTCTAGGTTTTCATTCTCATCCACTTGCCGTACAGAGATAAAGTTGTTGATGGCAAAGGAGAACAACTATGGGTAACGAATTTTAAGTGGTGCAGAGCTCCAGTTGTCTTGCTAGAAAAGAGCAGTTTTTCTGTCCCACAGAGCAAGATGCTAGAGATTTTAACTCAGAAAGCAGTATCAAAATAGCCTTCCACCAAAAATAGCCCACCGACCAATCGTTGGGGGGGGGTGTGCAGAAGAGTAATAAGAGTTCCAAATCAGATGTAACCAGGGAAGATTATGCCCATTGAGAAACTTGTGCAGGTGTTTCATAAGAAAAGCCTTATTGTGTTTGCCAATATCAAGCACAAATCAAGGCCCCCCTGATATGTAGGTTTGCACACTTTCTTCCAAGCAATGAATGGAGGCCCCTGTTCTTCTAGGCCATATTTTCTTTAGAAGCAATGCTTGATATGTTTGTTGACTTGATCTATCATAGATGCAGATAGGGCTAGGGAGCTCACAAAAAAGGTTGGCGGGCTTGAAAAGGCACTTTTAATCAGTTTAAGTTTTTCCGCATAAGGCCTTGTTCGGTCACACCCCTCCACAAGAGGATTGGATGGGATTTGGGGGGGGGGGGGGGTTGACTTGTAGGGGATTAAATCCTCTTCAATCCCTGCCAAACCCCCTTCAAATCCCTCTCAACCGAACACAGCCTAAGACAATAGTGTAGAGCAACAGTTAGCCTCCTTTATATTCTTTGTAGCATAGTAATGAAGTCCTCATTCTTTGGATTACATGTACAAAGAGGAAGTCCAAGGTAAGTAAAAGGGAAGCTACAAGCAACACAACCCATAGTGTTAGCCAGCAACTGAGCTTTCAGTGCACTGACATTGCTGGGGACTAGAATAGACTTTGAATAGTTAACCCTGAGCCCAGTGTAGGTTGAGAAGTGCATCAACAGATTTTGAGTTTGCTGGATCTTAAGTGGACATGCAGCAGCAGTAGGATTGTATCATCAACATATTGGTAAGTCATTGCTTGTTTTGATAGGAGAATCGTAAGCTTTTGTTTCATTGCCTCGTTGAAAGTGGACTGCGAGGTGTCAGCAGCAAGGACAAAAATGAGTGGATAAAGGTTGTCTCTTGTCTTACCCCTCCTGTGCAAAGAAATTACTTCCTTGGAATTCCATTGAGGAGGACATAGGAGTACCTAGAATTAAAGATCAAGTCCACCCATTGCATCCATTTGGGGCCAATATCTCTAGCAACCATGATTTGTCTCATAGTTTGATGCTCAATCATAGCAAAGGCCTTTTCAAAATCAAGTTTTAGTATGATGATCTCTTTCCCTAACTGGTGGCAATGATGTTAATACTCATAGGACCAGGCCAGACAATCTTGAATTGACCTAGATTAAAAAAACATATTGAATCAAATGAAGAAGTTTGAGAATCACTTTCTGAAGCCTATTAGCTAGCAACTTTGTGATGATATTAATGGAGCAGTTGAGCAAAGAGATAGGTCCAAAGTCACTTGCAGTAATTGGAGAATCATGCTTAGGAATGAGAGTGGTGTAGGAGGAGTTGATGCTCTGAATATCAACTTTGCTATGATAGAAATCTGCAATGAGACTATAGAAGTCCTCAACAATAATGTCCCAGCATGTTTTGACAAAATTTGTGTTAAAATCATCAAGACATGGGGCCTTATTGGGGGGAAACTCATGAACTACTGCATCAATTCACCTTTGGTGAAGGGCTCCTTAAGCCAGTGTAGATTTTCATGTTTCTCAATAAGACTGTCAAGGTTCAACAGGTAATTTCCTGGAGGTAGATGAGTTGCGCCTCCACGGCCGCAAGTTCACCTGGGCTAGTACCTGCCAGCAGCAAACCAAGACAAAGATCTACCATGTTTTCTGTACACCGAGTGGAATCTGCTCTTCCCCCAATGCCACCTGCGAGTTGCCTCATCCTCGATATCAGATCACTGTGCTATGATTCTTACTGGTCAAGTTTCTCAGCCAAGATTCAGAGGATTCCGGTTTGAAAGCTATTGGCTAAAGATCAGAGGTTTCCGCCAGGTCGTTCGGGAGTCCTGGGACGTCCCTATCTTTCATGGGGACGCTATGTGGTGGCTTCACTGCAAACTCTCACGCCTGGCCAAAGCTCTGCGCCTCTGGAAACGCGGTAGGGTGGGCAACATCACCCTCCTCACCGCCATTGCTGAGAAAGTTATTCTAGGATTGGACTCCGCCCAGGATACCAGAGACCTAACCATTGCTGAACTGGGGCTTCGCCTGTTCCTGCGCAAAAAACTTCTGCGTTTAGCGGCGGTGCAACGGATTCGTATCCGTCAGCGCTCTCGCATACTCTGGCTGCATCCCAACCATGCTAGTTCCAAGTTGTTCCACATCAAGGCTAATGGCCGCCAAAGACGCAATTTCATTCCCATGATTGTCACTGACTCAGGACAACTCACTCTTCAGGCGGATAAGCAGCGGGAGTTACTATCTCATTTCAAAAACTCCATTGGCACACCCCCGATCAGGTAGTGCTCCATCAACTGGGACTACCTAGATATCCCCCGCCATGACCTGTCAGCTCTAGAGATGGAATTCTCTGAATCTGAAATGAAGGATGTTGTTTTTGCCTTGCCGTCCGGAAAGGCACCTAGGCCGGATGGATTCACAGCAGACTTCTTCAAATTCTGCTGGGACATAATTAAGGTTGATCTGATTGCTACACTGAACCAAGCATTCTGCCTTAGGGACAAGCGTTGGAACCTGCTAAACCATGCCATCATTACCCTGCTACCCAAAACCTCGGATGACATGCGAGTCAAGGACTTTCGGTCGATCAGCCTAATGCACTCAGTTGCCAAGATCCTGTGTAAGCTTCTGGCCAACCGTTTGGCACCCATACTGCATCTGCTTGTGCCATGTTCTCAAAGTGCTTTCATTAAGACCCGCAACATTCACGACAACTCTTATATGTCAAGAACGCGGTCCGCTCTCTGCACAAATCACAATCTGCAGCCCTCCTTCTGAAACTGGACATTGCCGGTGCCTTTGACTCTGTTTCCTGGGGCTACATCTTTGAGCTTTTGTTTGTTAGGTTTTGGTCCCAAGTGGCGCGATATTCTTGCAGTCCTTTGGCGCTCCTCCTCCTGTAGGATCATGGTCAATGGGGAGCTCAGCCTTCCTTTCGCCCACATGCAAGGCCTGCGTCAAGGTGACCCCATTTCCCCAATGCCATTCAGCATTGCAATAGCTCCACTGCACTGGCTATTTGCCAAAGCGAGCTCGGTGGGTGCTCTCTCCCCTCTCCGCCTGCCCGCATTCCGCCTTCAGGCCAGCCTTTATGCGGATGCTGCTGCACTTTTTGTTGCCCCCACCTCAGATGACATCCTCTGCACCCACGAGATTCTTCACTTGTTCGGTTTGGCATCCGACCTCAAAGTCAACGTGCGCAAGAGCATGTTCCTGCCCATTGCTTGTGCTTACATCGATCTCAGCTCCCTGCTTCTGAACTTTACGGTGCCCCTCTACAACTTCCCTTGCAAGTACCTAGGCTTACCATTACACTTCAAGAAGATCACCCATGCCGAGATTCAACCTACCCTCGACAAGATGGCTGCAAGGCTGCAAATTTGGAGGGGCCGGCTAATGTCTCCTGATGCTCGTCTAAGCTTGGTCAACTCAGTCCTGTCCGCTATCCCTGTTCATCTACTCAGGGCATTCAAGCTTGACAGCTGGGCGATCAAACAAATAGATAAGCTAAGGAGAAATTTTCTGTGGCGTTCTAGGCCAAACTCCGATAAGGGCATGCCACTGGTAAACTAGAGCTCGGTTTGTCGCCCGAAAAACCTCGATGGCCTTGGCATTCTGGACATTTGGAGATTCAACAGAGCTTTGCGCCTTAGATGGAAGTGGGTTGACTGGACAGATAAAGGACGACCGTGGGCGGGATCTGATCTGCCGTGTGACATGGAGGATCTGGCCCTCTTCCATGCTTCGACTCTGGTGACTGTTGGCAACGGCCTGACTGCAAGTTTCTGGCATGACCGTTGGCTCGACGGACTAGCGCCGCGACACCTGGCACCTGACGTCTTCAAACTCTGCTCCCAGAAGAAGCTGACTGTGTGCGAGGCAATTCAGCAAAACAAATGGATGGCTGGGCTGCACCGTATCTCTCTTCACTCGGAACTCCGTCAATTCACCTCCTTATGGCTACGGATTCAACAAATCAACCTCCCTGTTGATAGAGAGGACTCAATTGCTTGGGTTTGGAATGTCTCGAAGGTCTACATGGCAGCATCAGCATACCAGTGTCAGTTCATTGGTTCCTTTGCCAATTTGCAATCTGACAAAATATGGTCTGCCAAGGTGGAACCCAAGTGCCACTTCTTCATGTGGGTTTGGCTTCGCGGCAGAATACTTACAAATAGCAACCTGGAGACTCGTGGGATCCCACACAGTGAGTTTTGCAACCTTTGCGACCAAAGTGAGGAGACACCCTTGCACCTCATCCTGAACTGTCCCTACGCCAAATCTCTTTGGTTCCTAGTTGCTGAAGATCTGGACATTCCTCTGCTCATTCCGCCTATGCAACCTGCAACCTCCATCCACTTGTGGTGGAATGACTTCGCCTCCCGTCTGGATCCGCGGGCCAAGACTGCTGTTATATACACAGCTTGGAACATATGGAAGGAGAGGAATCGCCGTGTTTTCGAGCACAAGATGTTACACGAGTCAGCTGTCCTGCAACTCATCAAACAAGATATTCTTCAACCAACTCTCTCCGCTCATTGGCTCTCGGCTGTTGAGAATAGCCCAGAGCCGGAGCCAGATTAATTCCCTTATTTTACCTTCGGTGGGGACACCTAGAATCCAGTTCTGTAATGCAACATTTGTATGTTCATTTGCTCCTTCTTAATATATATATATAGGCAGTCCTACCTGCCAGTTCCTCAAAAAAGTAGTTCCAAGTTTTTGCTTAAAAGCTCTCCAGAGAATTGCTGCTTTACTATCATGATCAAACTGCTCGAGACCTTGCTCATTCCGAAGCACAGCTATATGGTTATTTCTGAACTTGATTGTGGCTTTTGGTTCTAAAAACATTGCATTAGTTTCACCTCTGGATATCCACCTAATTGTTGCCCTCCATTTCCAGTAGACTTGTTGAGAAGCTAGCAGTTGCATCAAGTGCTCCTTAAGTATGAATCTAGCCTCCTTCTCATGAGGTGCCAGATTTCTGAACTCTTGAATTGTGTCAAAAAAGAGGATTACTGAGTTAGTGTCTTGGATGGTTGTTGCTAACTGAGAAATACTTTTGGACCAAATCCTACAATATTCATATTCAAGAGCACCAACATGTGGTACAAATGGTTAGGGGAGTATCAGCCAAGTAGGGATCAAATCCCCGATTTTACAGTCAATATCCTTTCGGCGGGTGCGGTGCTCCCGATCAGTTTTACAGCAGCCAGTTTGTCCTGACGAATAGAATACGGCGGCAGCGATGGTTTAGTCGATGCTGATCGCATCTTATAGAGAACGTAGCACCTTAAAAGATGCCGATGATGCTTCCCAGATCGGAAGACGGCTAATGGTTTAGGGTTTAGGATTTAAGGTTTAGGGTTTAGGGTTTAGACGTAGTAATTGACGAAATGATCACGCGTGCCTGCGTAATTACGCATGGCAGGCGGACGAGACGAGACAAGCCAGCGTCGTAACTTGTCCTGTTTTTAAGGCAAGATTGGCGGGATTAGGTACCGAACGGGGGATGGCCTCTCGCTCATCTCCGGCCGATGAGTGATTCCATCCTTTGCCTTGGCCCAGGACCGTATACAAGAGTGGGTGCACGTATGATACAAGCATTTGACCCCTCAAAAAGCCGCCTTTCTCTGATAGATTAGAGAATCCTTTTTCACAAGGACCAAGGACCAACTTTGGTCCAACTCCATAGAGCAAAGCAGATGCGGGTATGAGTACGACAGCGTATACAGTAGAGCTACGAGATCTTACCAAACGCACGTACGCACAGCACGTAGGTCAGCACTCACACTCCAGGCCAGCAGGACCTCGTGCGTTTATTCCGCCTCAACCTGTTCTATGCAGACCCGAGACGCGGCTGTGGACCACTTGGTCTCCCCGATATGGGAATTATTAACCCAAATGATAAACGCTACACGTCAACTGGATCATACTTCGGCCTTTACGTTTTTATGACAAGTTCAGTCACGCAAGAATGATAAATTCCGATGCATGCTTGCTAGTAAAACTGTCAATCATTGTGTTACTAAACTTGCCATAAAAAATCGAAACCACTTGGCGGATGATAATTTTTTTTTGAAGATATGGCGGATGATAGTGGCCGGCAGAACTGTGCACAACACAGGATCAAACAGTGCAGTCCCCCTTTTCCCTGCGCATGGACGGCTTGATGTGTACCATCGTGCGAACATCGTTCAAAATATATCATGTGTGTAGCAACGTTCTAAAAAATATCCTGAGTTACATGTTTGTCGCACTTATCATGTTTGTCGCACTTATCAGGATCCATTATTACAGACATGTCCACCGCCAATCATCAAACATACATCGGGGAGCCATCTTATATCAATATAATAGATGTCCAACATCACATTTGACAAACACATTTACTCCAAACTAACTAATCCATATCACCGCGACTGGAGCCCGGGGAAATGCCTTCGGCCCAAACACATTGAAGTGGGCACCTTTAGAGCATCCACCGCCGGACTTATCAAATCCAACCTTTCAAACGTCCGCGGACACACGTGGACGTGTTTATGGACAGTGACCGGCCACACCTCAAACATTTCATTTTACAATTGGATACCTCAAATCCATATTATTACATGCAAAGTAAATTAATCTTTAAGGGAAGCTCGTCCGGCTCTGTCGTGCCCATGTCCAGCGGCCAACTGCTCTCCCCAGAGTGTTGGTTCGGTCGCCGGCAAGGTAGAGTAAGGTATGAGACACGAGCGGCCCACGGGACACAAGGCGCCGCCGTCTCCCATGCCCTACTCTTCCTTATGGGAGCCCGGAACCCAGAATGGATGTCAGATCGAGGATAGATCTGTCTTGAGATGAGTCGGCGACATCCACCACGACGTAGTTCCAGCACTCAGGAGTGGTGCACCATATGGGGCGCCGAAGAATGCGACTCCGCCTCGCCAACGTCCACCATCGCAAGGGCCACCGCCGCCTCCTGCGCCCGCTGCCTCGCATTGTGGGCACGTCGCACCATGTTTGCGTCCGACGACGCCCATGGTGCATCCATGGCCTCGGCGCGCCAACGAAGGAGTTGCGTGTCTGCCATCGTGGTTGGACGCCAAACGGACTGTGCCGCCTTCGGTAAGGCAGCGAAGGCACACCTAGTGTCGGATCCATGCGCCATTTGGGCTGACGCAATATTCCTGACGGAAGGAGTCCGAACGCTGCCTTGCACGGGCCTCCTCCCAGGAGCGGCGGAGCATAAGACGGATGGTCGTCTCCTCCTCGGGGCCGTGTGGATGAGTTCAGGGTCGACGGATTTGGAGGTGTACGACTCAGATCCGTTGCCAGCCATGCCAGAGAAGGCCGGAGTTCGTCAGACGGTATCTTGGGTGGCGGAGGGGAGTGGAGTGAAGTGGCTAGGGTTTGGTCTGGCGAGCGTATGGGGAGGAATATACATGGGTTCGAGTGAGCCAGCATGGGCCGGGACCGACGTGGCGGACGCGCCCGGGCGCCCCCATATCCGCCCCATATTTGGGCTCGATATGAAGGCTGACCGTCAGCATGGGCATTTGAGGCCCATTTAGGGCGCCCGTGTGGGTTGCATTTTCATGACCGGTTAGTGACCGAGCCATTCGCTCAGGCGTTTGAGGTGAGTTTGGGGCGCCTGGCTGTAGATGCTCTTAGTGCTGGCTACGGTGGATGGAGTGGGTGCGATGACTTGTGCAAATGGTGGTGCGGGAGCAGCAACGGCTTCCTCCCTGCCATCGACTCCAATGCAGGGACGCATTTCGTCCGTTTAGGTTAGCGTGGACAAAAAACATGGCTTAATGTGTCAACGCAAACGAACGGGTGTCCGTCTTTTTGTCTGCCCCGATCCATTCTGGCGTAAATTTCGTCTGATTTTATGTAGTGGACGCCCGCGACGCCCTCCCCTTGTCCTCCCCTGGCTCGTTCATCTGTGGCACACCCACGTCATTCCCTCCACTTTCGCCCAAAACTCTCACGCCGTCCCGACATGGCCGACATGCCCAACCCCGCTACCACCCCCTTCCCGGATACCATTGTCCCCGTCATGGCCATGTGCGCCGTGGGCTTGGAGAAGCCGAAGAAGGTGCGGACCCCGGAGGAAATGCCCGTCGGGTCAGTGAAGAGGGTTGCCCGAAGGAAGAAGGAGGTGAAGGAAAAAAGTCCCTCCTCGCCAAGGCCGTGCAACATGACCTCCTCCTGCTAGGGTACCGTGAGCCAGCCTGTTGCTATATGTTGATTATTATGATAATTAGGAAGTATAGGATAGACTAGGATTTGTTCCTGCCTTGTCTTGTACTCCAAGTTGGTCATTGTACTCATATATATATGCCCACGAGGCTCAAGCAATAAACAACGATTCCACCAATCCCTCTCTATCCCTTCTAACATAGTATCAGTGTAACCGATCAAACCCTAGCCACCGCCTATTGCTTCTGCCCCATGTGCCGCCCTCCGAGGAGGTCGGCCTCCATGACCTCTGTTGGGGGCCGCACCGCCCGTACCTAGGGTTCATCCGCCATTCATGTTGACCGGCTGCCCTAGAGAGTCCTTTTTCCGAGCCCTTGCTCCGGGTTTTTCTCTCTTCCATCGGTCATCTTGATCGGTGTTTTACCTTTTGGTTTTCCAATCTAAGGTTGGTTTGCATCGCCCTCCGCTGCCGACGATCTCGCACCTCTACTCAGACATCGGCGTCGACTACACCAGCCACTTTGTCATCAACCGTGTGGCAAGGCTGGGTGCGCTGCCCAAGGGACGCCTTTGTGCGTCGCTACCGGCCGATCGTCTGCGTGGTCTTCATTGCCGGTTCGTCTTCGTCGTCATCGCCTAGGGCATCACCGGCAATATTGAAGTCAACTCCGATCTGCGGTCGTCCCCACCATGGCGCGTACAACATCTCTGTCGGTTTGATCAATCGGTCATGTGCTTGTCTTCACCGAGTCGTCCTTGAGCACGCTGATGGGGATCGAAGCATGAAAATCAAAAAAAATCTACGAACACCCAAGATCTATAGGAGAAGCATAGCAACGAGAGGGGAGAGTGTGTCTACATACCCTCGTAGACCGAAAGCAGAAGCATATATAATGCGGTTGATGTAGTTGCACTCTTCGCAATTCGATCATGATCCAACCGATCTAGTGCCCAACGGACGACACCTCCGAGTTTAGGACACGTGCGGCTTGATGATGTCTCCTCCTCCTTGATCCAGCAAGAGAAGGTGCAGAAATAGATGGGATCACAACCAGCATGATGGCGTGGTGGTGATGGTGGTGGTGGAGCTAGTTCAGTAGGGCTTCACCAAGCGCTACTAGAACGAGCACGAAGGAACTACGGAGTAACGGGAGAAAGAGGGGCGCCAAGGGCTTGGTGTGTCCTCTTGGGGCGCCCCTCCCCTCTATATATAGGTGGAGGGGTGTATGGAACAGCCCCTCCAAGCCCTAGCACGCATCCAAGGGGGAGAGGACTTGGACTCCAAGTCCAATCCTATTCCTACAAGGACTCCTCCTTTTTTTCCCTTCCCTAGCCACATGGGCTTTTGAGGACTTGGTGCGCCTAGCCCAATAAGGCCAAGGCACCTCTCCTCAGCCCATGCCAGCCCTTGGGTCATGGTGGACCCATTTGTGGACTTCCGGCCCCCTCCGAAATCCTTCGGAACCTTCTAGAAGCTTCACTGTACAATACCAAAAAAACTGCATCTTTTTCGAAAACCCAAAATATGATGTCCCGTATATAAATCTTTACCTCTCGACCATTCCAAGACTCCTCGAGACGTCCTGGATCTCATGCGGGACTCCGAACAATATTCGATTACCAATCATCAAATATCCCAATACTACTCTAGCGTCAACGAACGTTAAGCGTGCGACCCCGCGGGTTCGGGAGTTATGTAGTCATGACCGAGACACCTCTCCGGTCAATAACCAATTGTGGGACATGGATGCCCATAGTGATTCCTACATATTCCATGAAGATCTTTTATCGGTTGAACCATGATGTCAAGGATTCAGTTAATCCCGTATGCAATTCCCTTTGTTTGGCGATATGTTACTTGCCCGAGATTCGATCGTCGGTATCTCTGTACCTAGTTCAATCTCGTTACCAGCAAGTCTCTTTACTCGTTTTGTACCCAGGACTAACTCATTAGTCACATTGCTTGCAAGCTCTTTAAGATGTTGCATTACCGAGAGGGCCCAGAGATATCTCTCCATCATACGGAGTGACAAATCCCAGTCTTGATCCATGCCAACCCAACAGATACCTTCGGAGATACCTGTAGAGCACCTTTACGATCACCCAGTTACAAAGTGATGTTTGGATACACATTAAGTATTCCTATGGTGTAAGGGAGTTACACGATCTCATGGTTTAAGGAACAGATACTTGACATGAAGAAAGCTATAGCAAATAAACTAAATGATCCAATGCTAAGCTTACGGTGGGGTCTTGTCCATCACATGATTCTCCTAAAATGACGTGATCCCGTTATTAAGTGACAACTCGTGTCTATGGTTTGTAAACCTTAACCATCTTTCATCAACTAGCTAGTCTAGTAGAGGCTCACTAGGGACATTGTGTTGTCTATGTATTCACACATGTATTTAAGTTTCCGTTCAATACAATTATAGCATGAATAATAAACATTTATCATGGACAAGAAAATATGATAATAACCAATTTATTATTGCCTCTAGAGCATATTCCCAACAATCTCCCACTTGCACTAGAGTCAATAATCTAGTTTAAATAGTTATGAATCTAACATCCATGGAGTCTTGGTGTTGATCATGTTTTGCCCACGGAAATGTTTTAGTCAACAGGTCTGCCACATTCAGATATGTATGTACTTTACAAAGTTCTATGTCTCCATCCTTGACATAATTATGAATGGAGTTGAAGCGGCGCTTGATGTGCTTGGTTCTCTTGTGAAACCTGGGCTCCTTGGCAATGGCAAGAGCTCAAGTGTTGTCACAAAAGATAGTCATTGGAACCGATGCACTAGGCATTACACCCAGATCGGATATGAACTACTTCATCTAGACTCCTTCTTGCGCTGCTTCTGAAGCAGCTATATACTTCGCTTCACATGTAGATCGTGCCACGACGCTCTGCTTGGAACTGCACCAACTGACTGATCCACCATTTAATATAAATGCGTATCCTGTTTGAGACTTAGAGTCATCCGGATCTGTGTCGAAACTAGCATCGATGTAACCCTTTATGACGAGCTCTTCGTCACCTCCATAAACGAGAAATATGTCATTAGTCCTTTTTAGGTACTTCAGGATATTCTCGACCATTGTCCAGTGATCTACTCCTGGATCACTTTGGTACCTCCCTACCAGACTTATGGCAAGGCACACATCAGGTCTGGTACACAACATGGCATACATTATAGAGCCTATGTCTAAGGCATAGGGAATGACTTTCATCCTTTCTCTTTCTTCTGTCGTGGTCGGGTTTTGAATCTTACTCAACTTCACACCTTGCAATACAGGCAAGAACCCTTTCTTTGATTGATCCATTTTGAACTTCTTCAAAACTTTGTCAAGGTATGTACTTTGTGAAAGTCCTATTAGGCGTCTTGATCTATCTCTATAGATTTTGATGCCCAATATGTAAACAGCTTCGATGAGGCCTTTCGTTGAAAAACTCTTATTCAAATATACTTTTATCCTTTCCAAAAATCCGATATCATTTCCAATCAACAATATGTCATCCACATATAATATTAGAAATGCTATAGAGCTCCCGCTCACTTTCTTGTAAATACAAGCTTCTCCGTAAGTTTGTATAAAACCAAAAGCTTTGTTCACTTCATCAAAGCGAATATTCCGACTCCAAGATGCTTGCACCAGTCCATAGATGGATCGCTGCAACTTGAATACTTTGTTAGCATCCTTAGGATCGACAAAATCTTCTGGTTGCATCATATACAACTCTTCCTTAAGAAAACCGTTAAGGAATGCTGTTTTGACGTCCATTTAGTAGATCTCATAATCATAAAATGCGGCAATAACTAACATAATTCCAACAGACTTAAGCATTGCTACGGGTGAGAAAGTCTCATCGTAGTCAACCCCTTGAACTTCTGGAAACCTTTTGCGAGAAGTTGAGCTTTATAGATGATGTCTCTTGAACTACGTAGGTATTTCCCCAAAGAGGAAGGGATGATGCAGCATAGCTATGGTAGGTATTTCCCTCAGTTATGAAACCAAGGTATCAATCCAGTTGGAGAACCAAGCAACACTATGTAAACGGTACCTGCACACAAAGAACAAATACTTGCAACCCGACGATTATGAGGGGTTGTCAATCCCTCTTATGGGTAACGGCGCCAGAAATTGTCAAGTTGACGGGATAAAAATTGTGTAGATTGGATAAATAGATCTTGATAAAACGCGAAATAAAATAAGTAACAAAAAATTGCAGCAAGGTATTTTTGGGTTTTTGTAATAATAAATCTGAAAAAAGCAAATAAAAATAGATTTCAAAGCAAATATGATAAAGAATAGACCCGGGGCCCGTAGATTTCACTAGTGGCTTTTCTCAAGAAAATAGCATACGGTGGGTAAACAAATTACTGTTGGGCAACTGATAGAAAATCAAATAATTATGATGATATCGAAGGCAATGATCAATATATAGGCATCACGTCCAAGATTAGTAGACCGACTCATGCCTGCATCTACTACTATTACTCCACACATCGACCAATATCCAGCATGCATCTAGTGTATTAAGTTCATGGAAAAATAGAGTAATGTAATAAGAACGATGACATGATGTAGACGAGATCTATATGTAGGCGAGATCTATTCATGTAGGTGAAGGAAATATGCCCTAGAGGCAATAATAAAGTTATTATTTATTTCCTCATATCATGATAAATGTTTATTATTCATGCTAGAATTGTATTATCCGGAAACATGATACATGTGTGAATACATAGACAAAACTATAGTCACTAGTATGCCTCTACTTGACTAGCTCATTAATCAAAGATGGTTATGTTTCCTGACCATAGACATGTATTGTCATTTGATTAGTGGGATCACATCATTAGGAGAATGATGTGATTGACATGACCCATTCTGTTAGCCTAGCACTTGATCGTTTAGTATACTGATATTGCTTTCTTCATGACTTATACAAAGTTCCTGCAACTATGAGATTGTGCAACTCCCGTTTACCGGAAGAACACTTTGTGTGCTATCAAACGTCACAACGTAACTGGGTGATTATAAAGGTGCTCTATAGGTGTTTCCGAAGGTACATGTTGGGTTGGCATAATTCGAGATTAGGATTTGTCACTCCGATTGTCGGAGAGGTATCTCTGGGCCCTCTCGGTAATACTCATCACCTAAGCCTTGCAAGCATGTGACTAATGAGTTAGTTATGAGATGACGTATTACGGAACGAGTAAAGAGACTTGCCGGTAACGAGATTGAACTAGGTATTGGATACCGACGATTGAATCTCGGACAAGTAACATACCGATGACAAAGGGAACAATGTATGTTGTTGTGCGGTTTGACCGATAAAGATCTTCGTAGAATATGTAGGAACCAATATGGGCATCCAGGTCCCGCTATTGGTTATTGACCGGAGACGTGTTTCGGTCATGTCTACATTGTTCTCGAACCGTAGGGTCCGCACGCTTAAGGTTTCGATGACAATTATATTATGAGTTTATGTATTTTGATGTACCAAAGGTTGTTCGGAGTCCCGGATATGATCACGGACATGACGAGGAGTCTCAAAATGGTCGAGACATAAAGATTGATATATTGGACGGATATATTTGGACACCGGAAAGGTTCCGGGAGAGTTTGGGAATATACCGGAGCTCCGGGAGGTTACCGGAACCCCCCGGTAAGTATATGGGCCTTATTGGGCCCTAGTGGAAGGGAGGGAGAAGGAGCAAGGGAGGGGGCGCCCCCCCCCCAAGCCCAATCCGAATTGGGAGGGGGGCCGGCCCCCCCTTTCCTTCTCTCCTCCCCCCTCTTCCTTCCTTCTCCTACTCCGAATAGGAAAGGGGGGCCAAACCTACTTGGAGTAGGTTTGCCCCCCTATGGCGCGCCTCCCCATTGGGCCGGCCACCTCCTCCCTCCCTCCTTTATATACGGGGGTAGGGGGCACCCTAGACACACAAGTTGATCATTGAGATCGTTCCTTAGCCGTGTGCGGTGCCCCCCTCCACGATATTACACCTCGGTCATATTGTAGCGGTGCTTAGGCGAAGCCCTGCGATAGGAGAACATCAAGATCGTCACCACGCCGTCGTGCTGACGGAACTCCCCCCCGCACCTCTGCTGGATCGGAGATCGGGGGTGCGTCATCGAGCTGTACGCGTGTCAAGAACTCGGAGGTGCCGGAGTAACGGTGCTTGGATCGATTGGACCGGGAGGACGTACGACTACTTCCTCTACGTTGCGTCAACGCTTCCACTTCGGTCTACGAGGGTACGTAGACAACACTCTCCCCTCTTGTTGCTATACATCACCATGATCTTGCGTGTGCGTAGGAAATTTTTTGAAATTACTACGTTCCCCAACAGTGGCATCCGAGCCTGGGTTGTATGCGTTGATGTTATATGCACGAGTAGAACACAAGTGAGTTGTGGACGATATAAGTCATACTGCCTACCAGCAGGTCATACTTTGGTTCAGCGGTATTGTGAGATGAAGCGGCCCGGACCGACATTACGCGTACCCTTACGCGAGACTGGTTTCACCGTTACGAGCACTCGTGCTTAAAGGTGGCTGGCAGGTGTCTGTCTCTCTCACTTTAGCTGAACCGAGTATGGCTACGCCCGGTCCTTGTGAAGGTTAAAACGGAGTCTATTTGACAAACTATCGTTGTGGTTTTGATGCGTAGGTAAGAACGGTTCTTGCTAAGCCCGTAGCAGCCACGTAAAATTTGCAACAACAAAGTAGAGGACGTCTAACTTGTTTTTGCAGGGCATGTTGTGATGTGATATGGTCAAGACGTGATGCTATATTTTATTGTATGAGATGATCATGTTTTGTAACCGAAGTTATCGGCAACTGGCTGGAGCCATATGGTTGTCACTTTATTGTATGAAATGCAAACGCCCTGTAATTGCTTTACTTTATCACTAAGCGGTAGCGATAGTCGTAGAAGCAATAGATGGCGTAAACGACAATGATGCTACGATGGAGATCAAGGTGTCGCGCCGGTGACGATGGTGGTCATGACGGTGCTTCGAAGATGGAGATCACAAGCACAAGATGATGATGGCCATATCATATCACTTATATTGATTGCATGTGATGTTTATCCTTTATGCATCTTATCTTGCTTTGATTGACGGTAGCATTTTAAGATGATCTCTCACTAAAATTATCAAGAAGTGTTCTCCCTGAGTATGCACCATTGCCAAAGTTCGTCGTGCCGAGACACCACGTGATGATCGGGTGTGATAAGCTCTACGTCCATCTACAACGGGTGCAAGCCAGTTTTGCACACGCAGAATACTCAGGTTAAACTTGACGGGCCTAGCATATGCAGATATGGCCTCGGAACACGGAGATTGAAAGGTCGAGCGTGAATCATATAGTAGATATGATCAACATAATGATGTTCACCATTGAAAACTACTCCATCTCACGTGATGATCGGTTATGGTTTAGTTGATTTGGATCACGTGATCACTTAGATGACTAGAGAGATGTCTGTCTAAGTGGGAGTTCTTAAGTAATATGATTAATTGAACTTAAATTTATCATGAACTTAGTACCTGATAGTATCTTGCTTGTCTATGTTTGTTTGTAGATAGATGGCTCGTGCTGTTGTTCCGTTGAATTTTAATGCATTCCTTGAGAAAGCAAAGTTGAAAGATGATGGTAGCAATTACACGGACTGGGTCCGTAACCTGAGGATTATCCTCATTGCTGCATAGAAGAGTTATGTCCTGGAAGCACCGCTGGGTGCCAGGCCAGCTGCTGATGCAACTGACGACGTTAAGAACGTCTGGCAGAGCAAAGCTGATGACTACTCTATAGTTCAGTGTGCCATGCTTTACGGCTTAGAACCGGGTCTTCAACGACGTTTTGAACGTCATGGAGCATATGAGATGTTCCAGGAGTTGAAGTTAATATTTCAAGAAAATGCCCGGATTAAGAGATATGAAGTCTCCAATAAGTTCTATAGCTGCAAGATGGAGGAGAATAGTTCTGTTAGTGAACATATACTCAGAATGTCCGGGTATAACAATCACTTGATTCAACTGGGAGTTAATCTTCCTGATGATAGTGTCATTGACAGAATTCTTCAATCACTGCCACCAAGCTACAAGAGCTTCGTGATGAACTATAATATGCAAGGGATGAACAAGACTATTCCCGAGCTCTTCGCAATGCTGAAAGCCGCGGAGGTAGAAATCAAGAAGGAGCATCAAGTGTTGATGGTCAACAAGACCACTAGTTTCAAGAAGAAGGGCAAAGGGAAGAAGAAGGGGAACTTCAAAAAGAACGGCAAGCAAGTTGCTGCTCAAGAGAAGAAATCCAAGTCTGGACCTAAGCCTGAAACTGAGTGCTTCTACTGCAAGCAGACTGGTCACTGGAAGCGGAATTGCCCCAAGTATTTGGCGGATAAGAAGCATGGCAAAGTGAACAAAGGTATATGTGATATACATGTTATTGATGTGTACCTAACTAGAGCTCGTAGTAGCACCTGGGTATTTGATACTGGTTCTGTTGCTAATATTTGCAACTCGAAACAGGGACTACGGAATAAGCGAGCACTGGCTAAGGACGAGGTGACAATGCACGTGGGAAACGGTTCCAAAGTCGATGTGATCGCAGTCGGCACGCTACCTCTACATCTACCATCGGGATTAGTATTAGACCTGAATAATTGTTATTTGGTGCCTGCGTTGAGCATGAACATTATATCTGGATCTTGTTTGATGCGAGACGGTTATTCATTTAAATCAGAGAATAATGGTTGTTCTATTTATATGAGTAATATCTTTTATGGTCATGCACCCTTGAAGAGTGGTCTATTTTTATTGAATCTCGATAGTAGTGATACACATATTCATAATGTTGAAGCCAAAAGATGCAGAGTTGATAATGATAGTGCAACTTATTTGTGGCACTGCCGTTTAGGTCATATCGGTGTAAAACGCATGAAGAAACTCCATACTGATGGACTTCTGGAATCACTTGATTATGAATCACTTGGTACTTGTGAACCGTGCCTCATGGGCAAGATGACCAAAACACCGTTCTCCGGATCTATGGAGAGAGCAACAGATTTGTTGGAAATCATACATACAGATGTATGTGGCCCGATGAATATTGAGGCTCGTGGCGGATATCGTTATTTTCTCACCTTCACAGATGATTTGAGCAGATATGGGTATATCTACTTAATGAAACACAAGTCTGAAACATTTGAAAAGTTCAAAGAATTTCAGAGTGAAGTAGAAAATCATCGTAATAAGAAAATAAAATTTCTACGATCTGATCGTGGAGGAGAATATTTGAGTTACGAGTTTGGCTTACATTTGAAACAATGCGGAATAGTTTCGCAACTCACGCCACCTGGAACACCACAACAAAATGATGTGTCCGATCGTCGTAATCGTACTTTACTTGATATGGTACGATCTATGATGTCTCTTACCGATTTACCGCTATCATTTTGGGGTTATGCTTTAGAGACGGCCGCATTCACGTTAAATAGGGCACCATCAAAATCCGTTGAGACGACGCCTTATGAACTATGGTTTGGCAAGAAACCAAAGTTGTCGTTTCTTAAAGTTTGGGGATGCGATGCTTATGTGAAGAAACTTCAACCAGATAAGCTCGAACCCAAATCGGAGAAATGTGTCTTCATAGGATACCCAAAAGAGACTGTTGGGTACACCTTCTATCACAGATCAGAAGGCAAGACATTCGTTGCTAAGAATGGATCCTTTCTAGAGAAGGAATTTCTCTCGAAAGAAGTGAGTGGGAGGAAAGTAGAACTTGATGAGATAACTGTATCTACTCCCTTGTTGGAAGGTAGTTCATCACGAGAACCGGTTCCCGTGACAACTACACCAACTAGTGAGGAAGCTAATGATATTGATCATGAAACTTCAGATCAAGTTTCTGCTGAACCTCGTAGGTCTACCAGAATAAGATCCGCACCAGAGTGGTACGGCAATCCTATTCTGGAAGTCATGTTACTTGACCATGATGAACCTACGAACTATGAGGAAGCGATGATGAGCCCAGATTCCGCAAAATGGCTAGAGGCCATGAAATCTGAGATGGGATCCATGTATGAAAACAAAGTATGGACTTTGGTTGACTTGCCCAATGATCGGCAAGCCATTGAGAATAAATGGATCTTTAATAAGAAGACTGACGTTGATGGTAATGTTACTGTCTACAAAGCTCGACTTGTTGCGAAAGGTTTTTGACAAGTTCAAGGGGTTGACTACGATGAGACTTTCTCACCCGTAGCGATGCTTAAGTCTGTCCGAATCATGTTGGTATTGCTGCATTTCATGATTATGAAATTTGGCAAATGGATGTCAAGACTGCATTCTTGAATGGATTTCTAGAAGTAGAGTTGTATATGATGCAGCCAGAAGGTTTTGTTGATCCAAAAGGTGCTGACAAAGTATGCAAGCTCCAGCGTTCCATTTATGGACTGGTGCAAGCATCTCGGAGTTGGAATAAACACTTTGACAGTGTGATCAAAGCATATGGTTTTATACAGACTTTTGGAGAAGCCTATATTTACAAGAAAGTGAGTGGGAGCTCTGTAGCATTTCTTCTTTTATATGTTGATGACATATTGTTAATTGGAAATGATATAGAATTTCTGGATAGCATAAAGGGATACTTGAATATAAGTTTTTCAATGAAAGACCTCGGTGAAGCTGCTTACATATTGGGCATCAAGATCTATAGAGATAGATCAAGACGCTTAATAGGACTTTCACAAAGCACATACCTTGGCAAGATTTTGAAAAAGTTCAAAATGGATCAGGCTAAGAAAGGATTCTTGCCTGTGCTACAAGGTGTGAAGTTGAGTCAAACTCAATGCCCGACCACAGCAGAAGATAGAGAGAAAATGAAAAATGTTCCATATGCTTCAGCAATAGGCTCTATCATGTATGCAATGCTGTGTACCAGACCTGACGTATGCTTAGCAATAAGCTTGGCAGGAAGGTACCAAAGTAATCCAGGAGTGGATCACTGGACAGCGGTCAAGAACATCCTGAAATACCTGAAAAGGACTAAGGATATGTTTCTCGTATATGGAGGTGACAAAGAACTAGTCGTAAATGGTTACGTCGATGCAAGCTTTGACACTGATCCGGACGATTCTAAATCGCAAACCGGATACGTGTTTATATTAAACGGTGGAGCTGTAAGCTGGTGCAGTTCTAAACAAAGCATCGTGGTGGGATCTACATGTGAAGCGGAGTACATAGCTGCTTCTGAAGCAGCAAATGAAGGAGTATGGATGAAGGAGTTCATTTCCAATCTAGGTGTCATACCTAGTGCATCGGGACCAATGAATATCTTCTGTGACAATACTGGTGCAATTGCTTTGGCAAAAGAATCCAGATTTCACAAGAGGACCAAGCACATCAAGAGACGCTTCAATTCCATTCGGGACCAAGTCCAAGTGGGAGACATAGAGATTTGCAAGATACATACGGATCTGAATGTTGCAGACCCATTGACTAAGCCTCTCTCACGAGCAAAACATGATCAGCACCAAGACTCCATGGGTGTTAGAATCATTACAATGTAATCTAGATTATTGACTCTAGTGCTAGTGGGAGACTGAAGGAATATGCCCTAGAGGCAATAATAAAGTTATTATTTATTTCCTCATATCATGATAAATTTTTATTATTCATGCTAGAATTGTATTATCCGAAAACATGATACATGTGTGAATACATAGACAAAACTATAGACACCAGTATGCCTCTACTTGACTAGCTCATTAATCAAAGATGGTTATGTTTCCTGACCATAGACATGTATTGTCATTTGATTAGTGGGATCACATCATTAGGAGAATGATGTGATTGACATGACCCATTCTGTTAGCCTAGCACTTGATCGTTTAGTATACTGCTATTGCTTTCTTCATGACTTATACAAAGTTCCTGCAACTATGAGATTGTGCAACTCCCGTTTACCGGAAGAACACTTTGTGTGCTACCAAACGTCACAATGTAACTGGGTGATTATAAAGGTGCTCTACAGGTGTTTCCGAAGGTACATGTTGGGTTGGCATAATTCGAGATTAGGATTTGTCACTCCGATTGTCGGAGAGGTATCTCTGGGCCCTCTCGGTAATACTCATCACCTAAGCCTTGCAAGCATGTGACTAATGAGTTAGTTATGAGATAACGTATTACGGAACGAGTAAAGAGACTTGCCGGTAACGAGATTGAACTAGGTATTGGATACCGACGATCGAATCTCGGACAAGTAACATACCGATGACAAAGGGAACAACGTATGTTGTTGTGCGGTTTGACCGATAAAGATCTTCATAGAATATGTAGGAACCAATATGGGCATCCAGGTCCCGCTATTGGTTATTGACCGGAGACGTGTTTCGGTCATGTCTACATTGTTCTCGAACCGTAGGGTCCGCACGCTTAAGGTTTCGATGACAATTATATTATGAGTTTATGTATTTTGATGTACCGAAGGTTGTTCGGAGTCCCGGATATGATCACGGACATGACGAGGAGTCTCGAAATGGTCGAGACATAAAGATTGATATATTGGACGGATATATTTGGACACCGGAAAGGTTCCGGGAGAGTTTGGGAATATACCGGAGCTCCGGGAGGTTACCGGAACCCCCCGGTAAGTATATGGGCCTTATTGGGCCCTAGTGGAAGGGAGGGAGAAGGAGCAAGGGAGGGGGCGCCCCCCCCAAGCCCAATCCGAATTGGGAGGGGGCCGCCCCCCCTTTCCTTCTCTCCTCCCCCCTCTTCCTTCCTTCTCCTACTCCGATTAGGAAAGGGGGGGCCAAACCTACTTGGAGTAGGTTTGCCCCCCTATGGCGCGCCTCCCCCTTGGGCCGGCCACCTCCTCCCTCCCTCCTTTATATACGGGGGTAGGGGGGCACCCTAGACACACAAGTTGATCATTGAGATCGTTCCTTAGCCGTGTGCGGTGCCCCCCTCCACGATATTACACCTCGGTCATATTGTAGCGGTGCTTAGGCGAAGCCCTGCGACAGGAGAACATCAAGATCGTCACCACGCCGTCGTGCTGACGGAACTCCCCCCCCCCCCCCGCGCGCCTCTGCTGGATCGGAGATCGGGGGTGGGTCATCGAGCTGTACGCGTGTCAAGAACTCGGAGGTGCCGGAGTAACGGTGCTTGGATCGGTTGGACCGGGAGGACGTACGACTACTTCCTGTATGTTGCGTCAACGCTTCCGCTTCGGTCTACGAGGGTACGTAGACAACACTCTCCCCTCTCGTTGCTATACATCACCATGATCTTGTGTGTGCGTAGGAATTTTTTGAAATTACTACGTTCCCCAACAGTAGGAATAGCCCCCATCTTGTTATCCATAATAGCAACGATACATGCGTGTCTTGCTCCCCCTTCTGTCACTCGGAAAGAACACCGCTCAATCAAACCCATCACAAAGCACCTCTTCCCATGGCAAGAAAAATTGATCTAGTTAGCCTAACTAAACCAAAGATTCGAAGAATAAATACGAGCCTATAAATAATCATGCATATAAGAGATCAAGAGAAAAATCAAATAATATTCATGGATAAAGATCTGATCATAAACTCAAAGTTCATCGAATCCCAACAAACACACTGCAAAAAAGGGTTACATCAAATAGATGTCCAAGAGACCATTGTATTGAGAATCAAAAGAGAGAGAGGAAGCCATCTAGATACTAACTACGAACCCGTAGGTCTATGATGAACTACTCACGCATCATCGGAGAGGCACCAATGAGGATGATGAACCCCTCCGTGATGGTGTCTAGATTGGATCTCGTGGTTCAGGAGCTTGCAGCGGCTAGAATTCCGCTTCATCGACTCCACTTGGGTTTCTGGAATCTTTGGGTATTTATAGGGCGAAGAGGCAGTGCGGGAGGCCACCGAGGTGGGCACAACCCATCTGGGTGCACCTGGGCCCCCAGGCGCGCCCTGGTGGGTCGTGCCCCCGTCGGGGCTCCCCTCTGGTATTCTTTTGTCCACTGGGTGCCTTCTGGTCCAAAAAAAATCTCCAAAAAGTTGCGTTGCGTTTGGACTCCGTTTGGTATCGTTTTTTGTGAAGTAAAAACAAGAAAAAATAGCAACTAGCACTGGCACTATGTCAATAGGTTAGTCCCAAAAAATTATATAATTTGCTGTAAAATGATTGTAAAACATCCAAGAATGATAATATAACAACATGGAACAAGCAAAAATTATAGATACGTGATACGTCCATTTTGCATCATGCTTTTATATTGATATTTATTGCATTATGGGTTGTTACTACACATTATGTCACAATACTTATGCCTTTTCTCTCTTATTTGACAAGGTTTACATGAAGAGGGAGAATGCCGGCAGCTGGAATTCTAGGCTGGAAAAGGAGCAAATATTAGAGACCTATTCTGCACAACTCCAAAAGTCTTGAAACTTCACGGAGGCACTTTTTGGAATTAATAAAAAATATTGGCGAAAGAATCAACCGAAGGGGGCCCACACCCTGGCCACGAGGGTGGCGGGCGCGCCCCTGCCTCGTGGGCCACCTGGAAGCCCCCTGATGCCTATCTTCTGGTATAAGGTGTCTTTTGCCCTGGAAAAAATCAGAAGGAAGCTTTCAGGACGAAGCGCCGCCTTCTCGAGGCGGAACCAATCTAGGGCTCCGGCGGAGCTGTTCTGCCGAGGAAACATCCCTCCGGGAGGGGGAAATCGTCACCATCGTCATCACCATCGATCCTCTCATCGGAGGGGGGGGGTCAATCTCCATCAACATCTTCACTAGCACCATCTCCTCTCAAACCCTAGTTCATCTCTTGTATTCGATCTTTGTCTCAAAACCTTAGATTGGTACCTGTAGGTTGCTAGTAATGTTAATTACTCCTTGTAGTTGATGCTAGTTGGTTTATTCGATGGAAGATCATATGTTCAGATCCTTTATGCATATTAATACCCCTATGATTATGAACATGAATATGATTTGTGAGTAGTTATGTTTGTTCCTGAGGACATGGGAGAAGTCTTGTTATAAGTAGTCATGTGAATTTGGTATTCGTTCGATATTTTGATGAGATATATGTTGTCTTTCCTCTAGTGGTGTTATGTGAACGTCGACTACATGACACTTCACCATTGTTTGGGCCTAGGGGAAGGCATTGGGAAGTAATAAGTAGATGAGGGGTTCCTAGAGTGACAGAAGCTTGGACCCTAGTTTATGCGTTGCTTCGTAAGGGGCTGATTTGGATCCATATGTTTCATGCTATGGTTAGGTTTACCTTAATACTTCTTTCGTAGTTACGGATGCTTGCGAGAGTGGCCAATCATAAGTGGGATGCTTGTCCAAGGAAGGGAAGTACCCAAGCACCGGTCCACCCACATATCAAATTATCAAAGTAACAAACGCGAATCATATGAGCATGATGAAAACTAGCTTGACGATAATTCCCATGTGTCCTCGGGAGCGTTTTCCTTTATATAAGAGTTTGTCCAGGCTTGTCCTTTGCTATAAAAAGGATTGGGCCACCTTGCTACACCTTATTTACTTTTGTTACTTGTTACTCGTTATGAATTACTTTATTACAAAACTATCTGTTACCGACAATTTCAGTGCTTGCAGAGAATACCTTAGTGAAAATTACTTATCATTTCCTTCTGCTCCTCGTTGGGTTCGACACTCTTACTTATCGAAAGGACCACGATAGATCCCCTATACTTGTGGGTCATCAAGACTCTTTTCTGGCGCTGTTGCCGGGGAGTGAAGCGCCTTTGGTAGGTGGAATTTGGTAAGGAAAAATTTATATAGTGTGCTGAAATTTACTGTCACTTGTTACTATGGAAAATAATCCTTTGAGGGGCTTGTTCAGGGTATCTTCACCCCGACCAGTAGAGCAAAGAGTTGCTCCTCAACCTACTAAACCTACTGAAAATGTTTACTTTGGAATTCCTTCGGGTATGATATAGAAACTGCTAGCTAATCCTTTTACAGGAGATGGAACATTGCATCCTGATTGCACCTAATCTATGTGGATGAAGTTTGTGGATTATTTAAGGTTGCAGGTATGCCCGAGGATGTTGCTACCTCTTGAGCACTGCATTGGATTTCCCCGAAGAGGAGAGGATGATGCAGAAAAGTAGCATAAGTATTTCCCTCAGTTTTTGAGAACCAAGGTATCAATCTAGTAGGAGACCACGCACAAGTCCCTCGTACCTACACAAAACGATAGCAACTCGCAACCAACGCTTAGGGGTTGTCAATCCCTTCACGGTCACTTACGAGAGTGAGATCTGATAGAGATAATATTTTTGGTAATTTTGATAGATAGATGCAAAGTAAAAAGTAAAAGGCAAAGTAAAAAACAAAGCATGTAAATAAAGTGATAGAGATTGATATGATGAGAATAGACCCGGGGGCCGTAGGTTTCACTAGTGGCTTCTCTCAAGAGCATAGATATTCTACGGTGGGTGAACAAATTACTGTTGAGCAATTGACAAAATTGAGCATAGTTATGAGTATATCTAGGAAATGATCATGTATATAGGCATCACGTCCAAAACAAGTAGATCAAAATGATTCTGCATCTACTACTATTACTCCACTCATCGACCGCTATCCAGCATGCATCTAGAGTATTAAGTTAAAAACAGAGTAACGCCTTAAGCAAGATGACATGATGTAGAGGGATAAATTCATGCAATATGATAAAAACCCCATCTTGTTACCCTCGATGGCAACAATACAATACATGCCTTGCAACTCTTTCGGTCACTGAGTAAGGACACCGCAAGATTGAACCCAAAGCTAAGCACTTCTCCCATTGCAAGAACTACCAATCTAGTTGGCCAAACCAAAAAGGATAATTCGAAGAGACTTGCAAAGATAACTCAATCATACATAAAAGAATTCAGAGAAGAATCAAATATTTTCCATAGATAATACTGGATCATAAACCCACAATTCATCGGTCTCAACAAACACAATGCAAAAAGAAGATTACATCGAATAGATCTCCACGAGAGAGGGGGAGAACATTGTATTGAGATCCAAAAAGAGAGAAGAAGCCATCTAGCTACTAGCTATGGACCCGAAGGTCTGAAGTAAACTGCTCACACTTCATCGGAGGGGCTATGGTGATGATGTAGAAGCCCTCCGTGGTGGATGCCCCCTCCGGCGGAGCTCCAGAACAGGCCCCAAGATGGGATCTCGTGGATACAGAAGGTTGCGGCAGTGGAATTAGGTTTTTGGCTCATGTTCTGATCGTTCGGGGATACATAGGTATATATAGGAGGAAGGAGTACGTCGGTGGAGCGTCAGGGGGCCCACGAGGTAGGGGGGCGCGCCCTCCACCCTCGTGACCGCCTCTGGCACTGCTTGGAGTAGGGTCCAAGTCTCCTGGATCACGTTCGGTTGGAAAATCACGATCCCGAAGGTTTCATTCCGTTTGGACTCCGTTTGATATTCCGTTTCTTCAAAACACTGAAATAGGCAAAAAAACAACAATTCTGGGCTGGGCCTCCGGTTAATAGGTTAGTCCCAAAAGTAATATAAAAGTGGAAAATAAAGCCCAATATAGTCCAAAACAGTAGGTAAAGTAGCATGGAGCAATCAAAAATTATAGATACGTTGGAGACGTATCAAGCATCCCCAAACTTAATTCCTGCTCGTCCTCGAGTAGGTAAATGATAAAAAAGAATTTTTGATGCGGAGTGATACTTTGGCATAATTTCAATGTAAATCTTCTTAATTGTGACATGAGTATTCAGATCCGAAAGATTCAAGACAAAAGTTCATATTGACACAAAAATAATAATACTTCAAGCATACTAATCAAAGCAATCATGTCTTCTCAAAATAACATGGCAAAAGAAAGTTCATCCCTACAAAATCATACTTCATTTTCGTCACATAAAGATGTTCCCAACTTCTATACCCCCGATGACAAGCCAAGCAATTGTTTCATACTTAAATAATCTCAAACTTTTTCGACCTTCACGCAATACATGAGCGTGAGCCATGGATATAGCACTATGGGTGGAATAGAATATGATGATGGGGATTGTGTGGAGAAGACAAAAAAGGAGAAAGTCTCATATTGACGAGGATAATCAACGGGCTATGGAGATGCCCATCAATTGATGTCAACATGAGGAGTAGGGATTGCCATGCAACGGATGCACTAGAGCTATGAATGCTCAACAAAAGAAAACTATTGTGTGTGCATCCAACTCGCTTGCTCACGAAGACCTAGGGCATTTGAGGAAGCCCATCGTAGGAATATACAAGCCAAGTTCTATAATGAAAAATTCCCACTAGTATGAAAAGGACAACTTTATGAGACTCACTACATGAGGAACAAGGTGCTACTTTGAAGCACAATATATGAGACTCACTACATGAAGAACAAGGTGCTACTTTGAAGCACAATATATGAGACTTACTACATGAAGAACACGGTGCTACTTTGAAGCACAAGTGTGGAAAAAGAGATAGTAGCATTGCCCTTTTTATATTTTTTTTGGGCCTTTCTTTTTTTCTTTTGGCCTTTCTCTTTTTTTTATTTGGGCAATGCTCTAATAATGATGATCATCACACTTCTATTGATTACAACATAAGGATTACAACTCGAAACTTATAACAAGATATGACTCTATATGAATGCCTCCGGCGGTGTACCGGGATGGTGCAATGAATCAAGAGTGACATGCATGGAAAATAATGCATGGTGGCTTTGCCACAAATACGATGTCAACTACATGATCATGCAATGGCAATATGACAAAAGTAATGTATGTCATGATGATGATGGTGGAAGTTGCATGGCAATATATCTCGGAATGGCTATGAAAATGCCATGATAGGTAGGTATGGTGGCTGTTTTGAGGAAGATATAAGGAGATTTATGTGTGATAGAGCGTATCGTATCACGGGGTTTGGATGCACCGGCGAAGTTTGCACCAACTCTCAAGGTGAGAAAGGGCAATGCACGGTACCGAAGAGGCTAGCAAAGGTGGAAAGGTGAGAGTGCGTATAATCCATGGACTCAACATTAGTCAAAAGAACTTATATACTTATTGCAAAAATTTAGAAGTCATCAAAAATCAAGTACTACGCGCATGCTCCTAGGGGGATAGATTGGTAGGAAAAGACCATCCCTCGTCCCCGACCGCCACTCATAAGGATGCACAAGCCAGGTACACTTCATGTTTCAAATTTGTTACACAACTTTAACCATACGTGCATGCTACGGGACTTGCAAACTTCAACACCAGTATTTCTCAAATTCATAATCACCCAACTAGCATGACTTTGATATTATCACCTCCATATCTCAAAACAATTATCAAGCATCAAACTTATCTTAGTATTCAACGCACTCAAAAGAAATTTTCACATATCTTGAACACCAAGTATATTAACATTAAGCAAATTACCATGCTATTAATGACTCTCAAAATAATCTAAGTGAAGCATGAGAGATCAATAGTTTCTTTAAAACAAATACACCACCGTGCTCTAAAAGATCTAAGTGAAGCACTAGAGCAAAAATTATCACCCTCAAAAGATATAAGTGAAGTACTATGAGCAAAACTATCAAGCTCAAAAGATATAAGTGAAGCACATAGAGTATTCTAACAAATTCCAAATCATGTATGGCTCTGTCAAAAGATGTGTACAACAAGGATGATTGTGATAGACTAACAAGCAAAGACACAAATAATACAAGACACTCCAAGCAAAACACATATCATGTTGGTGAATAAAAATATAGCTCCAAGTAAATTACCGATGGAAATGGACGAAAAGAGGGGATGCCTTCCGGGGCATCCCTAAGCTTTGACTTTTTGGTGTCCTTGGATTATCTTGGGGGCTCCATGGGAATTCCCAAGCTTAGGCTCTTGCCACTCCTTGTTCCATAATCCATCAAAAGAATTCACCCAAAACTTGAAAACTTCACAACACAAAACTCAACAGAAATCTCGTGAGCTCTGTTAGAGAAAGAAAACAAAAGACTACTTCGAGGTACTGTAACGAACTCATTATTTATTTATATTGGTGTTAAACCTACTGTATTCAAACTTCTCCATGGTTTATAAACTATTTTACTATCCATAGATTCATCAAAATAAGCAAACAACACACGAAAAACAGAATCTGTCAAAAACAGAACAGTCTGTAGCAATATGTAACTAACGCAAACTTATGGAACTCTAAAAATTCTACCAAAATAGGAAGTCCTGGAAAATTTATTTATTGATCAGAAGCAAAAAGAATCAACGCAAAAGCACGTTCCTGTGATTTATCATAACTAAATTTGTGCGCGCAAAGTTTCTGTTTTTCAGCAGAATCAAATCAACTATCATCGTAGGTTATCCTATAGGTTCTACTTGGCACAAACACTAATTAAAACATAAAACCACATCCAAACAGAAGTTATATGGATTATTTATTCCTAAACAGAATCAAAATCAAAAAACACAAAATAAAATTGGGTTGCCTCCCAACAAGCGCTATCGTTTAACGCCCCTAGCTAGGCATAAAAGCAAGGATAGATCTAGGTATTGCCATCTTTGGTAGGCAATCCATAAGTGGCTCTCATGATAGATTCATATGGTAATTTTATTTTCTTTCTAGGGAAGTGTTACATACCCTTCTTTAAGGGAAATTGGAATCTAATATCCCCTTCCTTCATATCAATAATTGCACCAATCGTTCTAAGAAAAGGTCTACCAAGAATAATAGGACATGAAGGATTGCAATCTATATCAAGAACGATAAAATCTACGGGCACATAATTCCTATTTGCAACAATAATAACATCATTAATTCTTCCCATAGGTTTTTTAATAGTGGAATCCGAGAGATGCAAGTTTAGAGAGCAATCATCAAAATTACGGAAATCTAGCAAATCACACAAAGCTTTGGGAATAGTAGAGACACTAGCACCCAAATCACACAAAGCATGAAACTCATAATCTTTAATTTTAATAGTAGGTTCCCACTCATCATAGAGTTTTCTAGGGATAGAAACTTTCAACTCAAGTTTTTCTTCATAAGATTGCATCAAAGCATCAACAATGTGTTCGGTAAAGGCCTTATTTTGACTATAAGCATGAGGAGACTCTAGCACGGATTGCAACAAGGAAATACAACCAATCAAAGAGCAATTTTCATAATTAAATTCCTTGAGATCCAAAATCTTTGGTTTAGCAACATCACGGTTTTTATTTATTTCAATCCCACTTTCATCAATTTCATCATCAAGATCTAGAAACTCCGAATTCTTAGAGCGCCTTCTAGGTAAAGGAAGATCATATTCATATTCATAAAGATTCATATTGCAAAACAAAGATTTAATGGGGGACACATCAATAACTTTTAGATCTTCATCTTGATTTTCATAGGAATTGGAAGAACACGCTTTAATAAAGGCATCTTTGGAAGCACGCATCCTAGCGGTTCTTTCCTTGCACCCATCAATGGAAATTCTCATGGCTTTGAAAGACTCATTGATATCATGCTTAGGAGTAATATATCTAAGCTTTAAAGAATCAATTTCAAGAGAAATTCTATCAATGTTCCTAGCCAAATCATCAACTTTAAGCAATTTCTCTTCAAGCAAGGCATTAAAATTCTTTTGTGAATTCATAAACTCTTTAACACTACTCTCAAATTTAGAGGGCATCTTATTAAAATGTCCATAAGAGTTGTTGAAGGAATTTCCATAATTATTAGAAGGATTACTAGGATAAGGCCTAGGATTAAAATTCCCTCTATAAGCGTGTTTCCAAAACTATTCCTACCAACAAAATTCACATCCATAGATTCATTATTATTCTCAAGCAAAGTAGATAAAGGCATATCATTGGGATCAAGAGGAGTATTTTTAGGAGCAAACATCTTCATAAGTTCATCCATCTTTTCACTCAAAACATTAATTTCTTCTATAGCACTTTTTACTAGAAGATCTTTCAGTGTGCCATTGAGAATAATTAGCCATAATATTATCAAGCAATTTTGTAGCATCTCCTAACGTAATTTCCATAAAAGTGCCTCCCGCGGCCGAATCTAAAAGATTTTTAGAAGCAAAATTCAATCCGGCATAAAAAAAATTATGATCATCCATAAATTCAAACCATGAGTAGGGTAATTGCGAAGCATTAATTTCATTCTTTCCCAAGATTGGGCAACATGCTCATGATCAAGTTGTTTAAAATTCATGATGTCGTTCCTAAGATTGATAATCTTAGCGGGAGGAAAATACTTAGAGATAAAACCATCTTTGCACTTGTTCCAAGAATCAATACTATTTTTAGGCAAAGACGAAAACCAAACTTTAGCACGATCTCTAAGTGAAAACGGAAATAACTTCGATTTGACAATATTGTTATCCGTATCTTTCTTCTTTTGCATATCACACAAATCAACAAAATTGTTTAGATGAGTAGCGGCATCTTCACTAGGAAGGCCGGCGAATTGATCTTTCATAACAAGATTCAGCAAAGCGGTATTGATTTCACAAGACTCATCATTATTAAGAGGAGCAATCGGAGTACTAAGGAAATCATTATTATTGGTATTCGAGAAATCACACAATTTGGTATTATCTTGTGCCATGACAACAAGTAATCCAACACACAAGCAAACAGAAAGGGAACGAGGAAAAGGCAAACGGGAAAGAGAGGGGGAGATTGAGAAAGAGAGGGCGAATAAAATGTCAAGGGTGAAGTGGAGGAGAGAAAAACGAGAGGCAAATGGTAAATAATGTAATGCGAGAGATAGGGATTGCGATGGGTACTTGGTATTGTTGACTTGCTTGCGTGAGCCTCCCCGGCAACGGCTCCAGAAATTCTTCTTGCTACCTCTTGAGCACTGCGTTGGATTTCCCCGAAGAGGAGAGGATGATGCAGCAAAGTAGCGTAAGTATTTCCCTCAGTTTTTGAGAACCAAGGTATCAATCCAGTAGGAGACCACGCACAAGTCCCTCGTACCTACACAAAACAATAGCAACTCGCAACCAACGCTTAGGGGTTGTCAATCCCTTCACGGTCACTTACGAGAGTGAGATCTGATAGAGATAATATTTTTGGTATTTTTGATAGATAGATGCAAAGTAAAAAGTAAAAGGCAAAGTAAAAACAAAGCAAGTAAATAAAGTGATAGAGATTGATATGATGAGAATAGACTCGGGGGCCATAGGTTTCACTAGTGGCTTCTCTCAAGAGCATAGATATTCTACGGTGGGTGAACAAATTACTGTTGATCAATTGACAAAATTGAGCATAGTTATGAGTATATCTAGGCAATGATCATGTATATAGGCATCACGTCCAAAACAAGTAGATCGAAACGATTCTGCATCTACTACTATTACTCCACTCATCGACCGCTATCCAACATGCATCTAGAATATTAAGTTAAAAACAGAGTAAGGCCTTAAGCAAGATGACATGATGTAGATGGATAAATTCATGCAATATGATAAAAAACCCATTTTGTTATCCTCGATGGCAACAATACAATACGTGCCTTGCAACTCTTTCTGTCACTAAGTAAGGACACCGCAAGATTGTACCCAAAGCTAAGCACTTCTCCCATTGCAAGAACTACCAGTCTAGTTGGCCAAACCAAAAAGGATAATTCGAATAGACTTGCAAAGATAACTCAATCATACATAAAAGAATTCAGAGAAGAATCAAATATTTTCCATAGATAATACTGGATCATAAACCCACTATTCATCGGTCTCAATAAACACACCGCAAAAAGAAGATTACATCGAATAGATCTCCATGAGAGAAGGGGAGAACATTGTATTGAGATCCAAAAAGAGAGAAGAAGCCATCTAGCTACTAGCTATGCACCCGAAGGTCTGAAGTAAACTAATCACACTTCATCGGAGGGGCTATGGTGATGATGTAGAAGCCCTCCGTGGTGGATGCCCCCTCCGGCGGACCTCCGAAACAGGCCCCAAGATGGGATCTCGTGGATGTAGAAGGTTGCGGCGGTAGAATTAGGTTTTTGGCTCCTGTTCTGCTTGTTCGGGGATACGTAGGTATATATAGGAGGAAGGAGTACGTCGGTGGAGCGTCAGGGGGCCCACGAGGTAGGGGGGCGCGCCCTCCACCCTCGTGACCGCCTCTGGCACTGCTTGGAGTAGGGTCCAAGTCTCCTGGATCACGTTCGGTTGGAAAATCACGATCCCGAAGGTTTCATTCTGTTTGGACTCCGTTTGATATTCCATTTCTTCGAAACACTGAAATAGGCAAAAAAAAACAGCAATTCTGGGCTGGGCCTTCGGTTAATAGGTTAGTCCCAAAAGTAATATAAAAGTGGAAAATAAAGCCCAATATAGTCCAAAACATTTGGTAAAGTAGCATGGAGCAATCAAAAATTATAGATACGTTGGAGACGTATCAGATGTCATCAAGAAGAAGGTCTTCCCTTTATCTTTGAAGGGAAAGGCATTGACATGGTTTAGGCTATGTGATGATATTGGATCTTGGAACTACAACCGATTGAAATTGGAATTTCGTCAGAAGTGTTATCCTATGCATCTGGTTCATCATGATCGTAATTATATATATAATTTTTGGCCTCGCGAAGGAGAAAGTATCTCTCAAGCTTGGGGGAGGCTTAAGTCAATGTTATATTCATGCCCCAATCATGATCTCTTAAGAGAAATTTTTATTCAAAAAATTTATGCTCGACTTTCTCTCAACAATTGCTCCATGCTCGATACTTCTTGTACTGGTTCTTTTATGATGAAGACTATTGAATTCAAATGGGATTTATTGGAAAGAATTAAACGCACCTCTGAAGATTGGGACCTTGATGAAGGTAAAGAGTCAGGTATAACACCTAAGTTTGATTGTGTTAAATCTTTTATGGATACCGATGCTTTTCGTGTATTTAGCACTAAATATGGACTTGACTCTGAGATAGTAGCTTCTTTCTGTGAATCATTTGCCACTCATGTTGATCTCCCTAAGGAGAAGTGGTTTAAATATCATCCTCCCATTGAAGTAAAAGTAGTTGGATATATTAAAGTTGAAGAAAAGACTATCACTTATAATGTTGACCCTATTGTTCCTACCGCTTATACTGAGAAACCACCTTACCCTGTTAGAATAAAGGATCATGTTAAAGCTTCAACTGTGGTTCGTAAGAGTAAAGCTAGAACACCTACACCCTCTGAGCAAATTAAAGTTGAACCTAGTATTGCTATGGTTAAGGATCTCTTGGTCGATAATATTGATGGGCATGTTATTTACTTCTGTGATGATGCTGCTAGAATTGCTAGACCCGATACTAAAGGTAAACATAGACATGTTGTTGGCATGCCTGTTGTTTCTGTTAAAATAGGAGATCATTGTTATCATGGCTTATGTGATATGGGTGCTAGTGTGAGTGCAATATCTCATTCCTTATACAAAGAAATTATGCATGATATTGCACCTGCCGAAATAGAAGGTATTGATGTTACTATTAAACTTGCCAATTGAGGTACTATTTCACCAATTGGGATTGTTAGAGATGTTGAAGTCTTGTGTTGGAAAGTTAAATATCCTACTGATTTTCTTGTTCTTGGTTCCCCACAAGATGACTTTTGTCCCATTATATTTGGTAGACCCTTCTTGAACACTACTAGCAAAAGTGCCCGTGCGTTGCAACGGTTGAACAACAAAAAAGACATGAACTTTTAGTCCCCAAAACAAAAAGAAATCAGATTCAATCAAATTGCACTAATCTACCATCATTTTACAAATCAAGTCAATAATTATTAAGATAATGGGAATTTTAGGTCCAATCTAGGTAGACATAAGTCTAGTAATACCAATCTCATGTTGTGGATGCTAGCAGTAATTATTTAATTAGAGATGGCAAGCTTAGAAATTTGTTGCTGGTCAAAATGCTAAAATGGCCTACATTTTTGGATAGCACAGAATTTTGAACCTAACATTTAATCATACTAATAAGGGGCCAACTAACTCCAAGGCTTTAGCCTTTAGGAAAATAGTGAAGGATGATAATGGTTAATTAGGCTTCTTGAGACCAACTTGCACGTACAGGTGGTCGGTGTTCGTAAAACTATTTCCGTAGAATTAAAAGGGAAATTGTGTGAAGAACAAAAAATACGCTTCAGTAAAACATTGTGTTACAAACTCCAGGAATCATCTTACTTTTTATTATTTCAGGTGAAACAATTGCTATATGTTGTAGCTGGGAAGGGAAAGCATAAACTGTTTGGCCCTATAGATATCATCAAGCAGCTTATCTGCACTAAACAGAAATGTGATATATGATGAAAGTAATTAGGGAAGAGCAGGGGTACATACCGTGAACATGTACTGAACATGCTTACGGTGAACCTGTAAAGTGATGATGTACTTCCGTTCCCTTGCTGTGATCTCTGTGTCTATTGAAGATTTTTTTTTATGTTGTATCGCACATGGCTTTCTTCCTTCTCACATGAAGGATTATATTCCTATACTCCGACCAACTACTTTTATCTATCAGATCACAGATAAGAAATTTGATCAAAGAGCAGCCACCAGTAGTGATTAAGAAGCAGTAAGGCCAAATCATAGCTGATAAATCAGAACAATGCACAACCAACAGTAGTGGTTAAGAAGCACCAAGACCAAATCATAGCTGATAAATCGGAACAATGCACAGCCAACAGTAGTGATTAAGAGGCTCAAAGGTGAGGAGGACGGAATCAGTTACATGTTATGGCGCGCTGATCAGCATGGGGCAGGACAATTTCCTCCACAGCACTGCACACTTCACAACTGAATGCATGCTATCAAATTGGATGCGGTTCTTCCACAGCTTAGTTGAGGAGAGGGGGCGGGAGGTAAGACCCAGCACGGTAAAAGAAGAGGAGCAGCCCGCCGTCCATGTCGGCATCGAGTTGCGATGTTAAACCCGGCTGCCTAGTCACGGCCGTCTTCCACCTCTTGTAGGAACCAAGCCCACCCACGTCCAAACGCAACCTCCTGCTGGCTATGACCGTTGTGTGTTTGAATTCATCTCGTCCCTAACATTCTTCCCCCGTGATTGCCATTGGCAAAGACACATGTTGGACTTCTCATCCCTGTATCCCAGCCGACTGGGGCGCTGTAAATCAAAGCCGCCAACAGCTTCATCCATATAACCGAGGGATCACATCACGACGGAGCCGACAATCGTGTGTGTCTTTCCGTCCTCGTTGGCCACTCAATGTGGTGAGCTGGTAGCTGGCGCCCCTTTTCCCTGATATCTCTCTCGCAATTGTTGCTCTCAGACAACTGGCAGACGTAAAAACTAATAGAATTTGCTATAGAAATCCAACAGATCACTTGATTCAGAGGATGGCAATGGTGGAACCGAGCAGATCGGCCGGTGCTAAAAGCTCCACCACCACCACTGTCGTGAGGAAGAAGAAGCTGAATCTGTTGCTTATGTGTGTGCAAGTGCACTGTTGTGAGCCAGAGGTTGTGAGTACATTAAGAGGATACATATACAACACTTGAGCTTGTTATTGTTGGATGACAGGTAGTGCTGATAGTTCACCTGAGGTACTGCTCAACAGTGGTGGCAGAGGTTCATGTGTCTATCTGGTTCTGAAGACTAGAGATGATGTTGAAATAGTTGGTGATGGAAATTCATCATCATCTATCAGTTTATCTGAATCCAATACACTCAATTCAGAATGTTTTTTGTTAAGGCCGGTTATCAAAATCCTGAATAGTAGTTGGTTCATCGTTGTGGTCCATTTTCTACAATCACGATAAAAAATAGACGTTAAACATCTCATACTCACATTGTTTAAACAACAATTCGGAAAATGAATGCATGAAGAGTTATAACCCATCTAGCTTAACATAACTATTTAATAGGTTCAGTTTCTATTCCTGTCAAATCTGAATATAAATACGACAACAGTTACCAACTTCATGATGTGCGTATCAGGACCAAAGAAACTTTCTGGAGTATGCATACTAATACTCCAATTTTGGAGTTGGCATACTGATAGTCCAAAGTAAAAAAGGTACATCATATCATACATTTTTTTGGAGTTTTGATCAAAATTTTCGAAAATGGCAGCCCATTGATATTTGGAAAATAGGTTTGAGGTGAACCAGATCTTGAAGCAAGTTAATTCTCAATTATGTGTCATGTCACAAAAAGCCATCAAAAGAAACCGGTCAATCAATTCAGATCAAATTCTACTGACACGTCCATCTCCCTTGTTCATCCAGAAGGAAGCAGAAATAGGTGTCCTAACAACCAGCGACACCAAGAGAACCACAAGCGGGACGGCCATCAGCCACACACCTCCCACGCTCGGTCAACGTGGCTCTGCTAGAGGATAACCACACGGGCATCGCACTGACTCGAAGACCACATGCATGTGGAGCATGATCATGGCGGCAGACTCCGACGACCACGAGTGCAGCAACTCCGGCGGCCAACAAACTTGTGTATGTGCTAGGTACTGTTGTGAATAGAAGGAACTTGCAAGCTTGCTATGAATGTGATGAAAAAATGGCGTTGTAGAACTGTGATGTCCTGACTTGATTGAACTGGAAATAGAAAACAAAAAATGCGACGAAGATGACCAATTGTCGAGCTGAATGTGGTGTGTACTTGTATTAGTTAAAAGTGATTCATTAGTTGTACGATTTTATGTTTGAAAGATGGTTGGAAGAGAAATCTTATTTACATGTAGATTAATTCTGCAGATGACTGGTCATGTTTTTGCTTGTTCGCAAGCTGCAACATCTGAATTTCTTTACTTTGGACATGGAATATGTAGACCAATGGAATTTGACAGCATAATAGCATCTGTATATTACAAAATTTGATAGGCCAATGCAATTTGACAGCAGCTGAAGAACATGGCGATTGAGGACCATATCGAGGGGGAGTAGGAAAAGAGGGGAGATGAATCGATTACCTACTAAAAGTGTACGCCACCCATGGCCTGCTTGGTGTTGCTCGACCGGCCGACTCTAAATCCCTCCGTCTCCCGTGCCCGCCCACCGTCGCCCCGCTTCGGCGAGCTCCCGCCTAGGACGCCGCACCTCCCCTCCTTTCTCCCTTTTTCTCTCCCTCACCTCTATTCTTCTTTTTGCCCAGGAGCCGCAGATGCCATGTATCCACCCAGGAAGCCAGGCCCCGGCCTTCCTCAACGTCACTGGCGACCCCGGGGTTGCCGCCCGCCTCTGAATCGGCGTCCCCAGCTCCTGCCATGTCTCAGGAGCCTCTTCTCCTGCCGGAACAGCTATGCGGCGCAGCACCAGCACAACCAGCGCGCCGCCCCTTCATAGCCGGTGCCGTTGTCGGCAGATGACACATCCAAGACGTGCAGAAGATGGCTCGGCTGCTCCGCCTCCATCTACAAGCTCCATGACGCCATCCCACGGTGGGTCACGCTGCACCCCCCGCCTGCCGAGAAGAGCTGCCCTCCGGCACCGCAATGGGAGCTGACGAGAAGCAAGCATCGGGCATCCACGAGCTGTGCCGGCGAGCATCGAGTGAAGAAGCTCCTGCAGCAACCGCAGCAAGGGCAGAGCGAGGTAGCGTTGGGGAGCGGGGAGGGTAGCAGCGGGAGCAGGGAGGGCGGCGGCCGCCGCAGATGTCCGTGCGCTCCGGCCAGCTCCGCGTCGCGCCTGAGACCACCCCGAGTCTTCCTGCCGAGGCCTCCTGCCCAAGAACGACAGGATAAGAGACGCGCGGTCGTGAGCCAGTCCAATAAGAAATAAGGGTCGCAGGCATAATTTCTAACAAATGCAGGTGTTTTTACGCAAAAACGAAACGTTTTTTCCAGAGTGCCACTTACCCAGGGACTGCGGGTTGTACTGCCCTAAATCATAGGGACGTTTTTGAAAAAGTGCCGTGACGGTGAACCCGGAGACCCAATCCGTGCTTTATTATTAGGGAGAGATTAATCCTAGGATAGACTGCGAAAAGGATATTGTTACTGTTGGGTTAGGGGATATGTCTCATGATTTTAATTTTGCTAAATTTCGAAGACAACCTCATGATAAAGAATTGCCTAGTAAAGATGAAATTATTAGTCTTGCCTCTATTGCCGTGCCTCCTAATGACCCTTTAGAATAATATTTGCTAGACCATGAAAATGATATGTTTATGAATGAAAGAAGGGAAACGGATGAAGTATTCTTTAAACATGGACCTTTATTGAAACACAACTTGCCTGTTGAAATCCTAGAGGAACCTCCTCCACCCAAAGGTGATCCCGTGTTTGAGCTTAAACCATTACCTGATACTCTTAAATATGCCTATCTTGATGAAAAGAAAATAGATCCTGTTATTATTAGTGCTAACCTTTCAGAGCAGGAAGAAGAGAAATTATTGAAAACTCTAAAGAAGCACCGTGCTGCTATTGGATATACTCTTGATGATCTTAAGGGCGTTAGTCCCACTCTATGTCAGCACAAAATAAAATTGGAGAAATACGCTAAACCGGTTGTTGATCACCAACGGCGGTTAAATCCTAAGATGAAAGAAGTGGTAAGAAATGGAATACTAAAGCTTCTGGAGGCAGGTATAATTTATCTTGTTGCTAATAGTCAGTTGGTAAGCCCTTTCCATTGTGTCCCTAAGAAGGGAGGTATTACTGTCGTTCCTAATGATAAAGATGAATTGATCTCACAAAGAATTGTTATAGGTTATAGAATTGTAATTGATTTCCGCAAATTAAATAAAGCTACTAGAAAGGATCATTACCCTTTACCTTTTATTGATCAAATTCTAGAAAGATTATCCAAACATACACATTTTTGCTTTCTAGATGGTTATTTTGGTTTCTCTCAAATACCTGTGTCAAAAGAGGATCAGGAAAAGACCACTTTTACTTGCCCTTTCGGTACCTTTGCTTATAGACGTATGCCTTTTGGTTTATGTAATGCACCTGCTACCTTTCAAAGATGTATGACTGCTATATTCTTTGACTTTTGTGAAAAGATTGTTGATGTTTTCATGGATGATTTCTCCGTGTATTGTGCTTCTTTTGATGATTGCTTAAGCAACCTTGAACGAGTTTTGCAGAGATGTGAAGAAACTAATCTTGTCTTGAATTGGGAGAAGTGCCACTTTATGGTTAATGAAGGTATTGTCTTGGGCATAAAATTTCTGAAAGAGGTATTGAAGTTGATAAAGCTAAAGTTGATGCTATTGAAAAGATGTCGTGTCCTAAGGACATTAAAGGTATAAGAAGTTTCCTTGGTCATGCCAGTTTTTATAGGAGGTTCATTAAAGACTTCTCAAAAATTTCTAGGCCTCTGACTAATCTCTTAAAAAAAGATGTTCCTTTTGTCTTTGATGATCATTGTGTAGAAGCATTTGAAATACTTAAGAAAACCTTGATTTCTGCACCTATTGTCCAACCACCTGATTGGAATTTACCCTTTGAAATTATGTGTGATGCTAGTGATTATGATGTAGGTGTTGTTCTAGGACAATGAGTTGATAAGAAACTAAATGTTATCCACTGTGCTAGTAAAACTCTAGACAGTGCCCAGAGAAATTATGCTACTACTGAAAAAGAACTTTTAGCAGTTGTATTTGCTTGTGATAAGTTCAGACCTTATATTGTTGATTCTAAAATAACTGTTCACACTGATCATGCTGCTATTAAATATCTTATGGAAAAGAAAGATGCTAAACCTAGACTTATTAGATGGGTTCTCTTGCTACAAGAAATTGATTTGCATATTATTGATAGAAAGGGAGCCGAGAACCCCATTGCAGACAACTTGTCTAGGTTAGAGAAGTTCTTGATGACCCACTACCTATTGATGATAGCTTTCCTGATGAACAATTAGCTGTCATAAATGCTTCTCGTACTGCTCCATGGTATGCTGATTATGCTAATTGCATTTTTGCTAAATTTATACCACCTAGTTTCACATACCAGCAAAAGAAAAAGTTTTTCTTTGCTGTAAAACATTACTTTAGGGATGACCCACACCTTTATAAAGAAGGAATAGATGGTGTTATTAGACGTTGTGTACCTGAGCATGAACAGGAACAGATCCTACGCAAGTGTCACTCCGAGGCATATGGAGGACACCACGCTGGAGATAGAACTGCACATAAGGTATTGCAATCCGGTTTTTATTGGCCTACTCTCTTCAAAGATGCCCGTAAGTTTGTCTTGTATTGCGATGAATGTCAAATAATTGGTAATATTAGTAGACGTCAAGAAATGCCTATGAACTATTCACTTGTTATTGAACCATTTGATGTTTGGGGCTTTGATTATATGGGACCATTTCCTTCCTCTAATGGGTATACACATATTTTAGTTGCTGTTGATTACGTTACTAACTGGGTAGAAGCTATTCCAACTAGTAGTGCTGATCATAACACCTCTATGAAGATGCTTAAAGAAGTTATTTTTCCGAGGTTTGGAGTCCCTATATACTTAATGACTTGTGACGCCCGGGTAATTAAGCTACAACAACCCTCTGCTAATGATGCCACATCACTTCGATTACTGTTGATGATCTCGCGTCAGTTTGAAACCGATTCAAATTCAAATTCAAAATCAAGCAAACAATAAAAGTTTTCAAATATTAGAACTAAAATGTTCATCATGTGGCAAATAATCCCTAACTAGTTTTGGTGGTGGAACCAACCTTTTACAAAGTGTTTAAATGCCCTAAACTAATTAAAAACAGTGACTAAAATAATAATTTAATTGCTTTTGAAAATATAAAAAAATATTAAACTAATTTATTTTGGGTCCAAACTAGGTTTGGTAATGGCCTATTTTGATGATACTAATTTAGGTGCTAACTTGGTATTTTAAAGAAACAAAAATAATTAGGAACTAAAAGAAAGCAGAAAAGAGAAATAAGAAAAAGTAAAAGAAAACAAAACAAACAAAAAGGGAAAAGGAGGCCACCAGCCAAAAGTAAACAAAACAAACAAAAAGGGGAAAGGAGGCCACCAGCCCAACTGGGCAAAGGCCCAGCCGGCCACCCCACTCCCCATAACCCCCTGGCGACCGAAACCCTAACTCCTAGCGCACCCACAACCCCCGCACGATCCCCACCCCCACTCTCTTGTCTCTTTCCCCCATCCTCGATCCAGATTGGGATCGGGGGGAACGAACCCCACGTCGCCCCGACCCCTCGACGAACCCCGCCGTCCGCCGTCGCGGCCACCTCGTCGCCAGAGCTTCCCCGCCCGGACTGCCTCCTCCTCCTCAACGGCCTGCCTCCTCTTTGTCACCGTCGTCCCCGACGTCCTCCTTGACCCCCGCTGCCCGAACCCCTACCGTCCCAGTGAGCCCCCGCCTCGCTCCTCCCCTCCCCTCTGTCCCGCGCTCGCGCCCCCTGCGCTCGTCGCCACGGCCACCGCACGCGTGCGCCCCGTGCACGCCCGCCGTCGCGCTCTGCTCCCACCTCCACCTGCCTCTCCCTTCCCGCTAGCCCCTGCCGACGGCCTCGCCGTGGACCTCGCCCCCGCTGGCCGCGTCGAACGCCCCCAGCGCCTCGTCTCCGGCTTCTCCTCCTCTCGCGGCCGCACCACCGTGCCCGCCCGCGCGCCACTGGCCGCACCGGCCTCCCTCGCCTCCGCCCGCCGTGGCCCCGGCTGGCCGCGCCGGCGTGCCCCGCTATCGGTGCCCCGGTGGCCTCGTCCCGCCTTGCGGGCGAGTGCTCGCTCGGGTGCGCCCGCACCCGCTGGACCAAACCCGTCAAGGCCCTTGGGGCCTATGACAGATGGGCCCCATGCCCAGAATGTTTTTTATAAAAAAAGAATTAAAAAAAGATAAGCATAATAAAATTAATTAATTAATTAATTAATTAACTTAATTAATCATAATTAGATTAATCTAATCTCTAATTAACCTAATTAACTGTTAGTTAATTAATCAGTCAATGACATGCGGGACCCTCACGTCAGTTTGACCCAGTCAACGCCCTGTTGACTGCTGACGTCATGTTGACACCATGATGACATCAACAAACACTATTCTGGATAATGTTAGAATTAAATAATTAATTAAATTCTAAAAATGATTAAAACTTTAGAAAAACATTGAAAATAACCGTAGCTCGGATGAAAATGTTTTCTACATGAAAGTTGCTCAGAACGACGAGACGAATCTGGATACGTAGCCCATTCGTCCGGCACACATCCCTAGCATAGCAAAGACGCAACTTTCCCCCTCCGGTTGACCTGTCCGAAAATGTGAAACACCGGGGATACTTTCCTGGATGTTTCCCCCTTTCGTCGATATCACCTACTACCGATTTAGGGCACACCTAGCACTGCGTATTGCCATGTTACGCTTTGTGATGCTTTGATGGCTCTATTATTTATTGTGTTCCCGCTCCGTTACTTCTTTCCGGTTGACTCCGACACTGCCGGCGACCCCCAGTTCGACTACGGAGTTGACGACCCCTCCTTGCCCAAGCAACCAGGCAAGCACCCCCATTGATCACCAGATATCGCCTATTCTTCTCTCTACTGCTTGCATTAGAGTAGTGTAGCATGTTACTGTTCGGTTACTCCTATTCTATTGCATAGCCTGTCATTGTTGCTACATTCATTGATACCTTACCCGCAATCCTAAATGCCTAGTATAGGATGCTAGTTTATCATCATTGGCCCTACATTCTTGTCAGTCTGCCTTGCTATACTATCGAGTCATCATCACTCGGGAGGTGATCACGGGTATATACTATACATATATACATACTATATAGATGGTGACTAAAGTCGGGTCAGCTCGTTGAGTACCCGCAAGTGATTCCGATGTGGGGGCTGGAAGGACAGGTGGCTCCATCCTGGTAGAGGTGGGCCTGGGTTCCCGACGGCTCCCGACTGTTACTTTGTGGCGGAGCGACAGGGCAGGTGATACGTCCCCAACGTATCTACTTTGCCAAACACTTTTGCCCTTGTTTTGGACTCTAACTTGCATGATTTGAATGAAACTAACCCGGACTGACGTTGTTTTCAGTAAAACTGCCATGATGTTGTTTTATGTGTAGAAAAGAAAAGTTCTCAGAATGTCTTGAAAATCCACGGAGGCACATTTTTGAATTAATAAGATTTTTTTGGCGAAAGAATCAAGGCCAGGGGGCCCACAGGCTGTCCACGAGATAGGGGGCGCGCCCCCCTAGGGCGCCCCCGCCTATCTCGTGGGCCCCCTGGACCTCCACCGACCTCAACTTCAACTCCATATATTCACGTTCAGGGAGAAAAAAATTGGAGAGAAAGTTTCATTGCGTTTTACGACACGGAGCCGCCGCCAAGCCCTAATCTCTCTCAGGAGGGCTGATTTGGAGTCCGTTCGAGGCTCCAGAGAGGGGGATTCGTCGCTGTCATCATCATCAACCATCCTCCATCACCAATTTCATGATGCTTGCCGCCGTGCGTGAGTAATTCCATCGTAGGCTTGCTGGACGGTGATGGGTTGGATGCGATTTACCATGTAATTAAGTTAGTTTTGTTAGGGTTTGATCCCTAGTATCCACTATGTTCTAAGATTGATGTTGCTATGACTTTGCTATGCTTAATGCTTGTCACTAGGGCCCGAGTGCCATGATTTCAGATCTGAACCTATTATGTTTTCATGAATATATGTGTGTTCTTGATCCTATCTTGCAAGTCTATAGTCACCTATTATGTGTTATGATCCGACAACCCCGAAGTGACAATAATCGGGATACTTCTCGGTGATGACCGTAGTTCGAGGAGTTCATGTATTCACTATGTGCTAATGCTTTGTTCCGGTTCTCTATTAAAAGGAGGCCTTAATATCCCTTAGTTTCCGTAAGGACCCCGCTGCCACGTGAGGGTAGGACAAAAGATGCCATGCAAGTTCTTTTCCATAAGCACGTATGACTATTTACGGAATACATGCCTACATTACATTGATGAATTGGAGCTAGTTCTGTGTCACCCTATGTTATAACTATTGCATGAGGAATCGCATCCGGCATAATAATCCATCACTGATATATTGCCTACGAGCTTTTCACATATTGTTCTTCGCTTATTTACTTTTCTGTTGCTGCTGTTACAATCACTACAAAAACCCAAAAACATTTATCTTTACTTTGGCTACCGTTACCATTATTATCATACTACTTTTGCTGCTAAATACTTTGCTGCAGATACTAAGTTATCCAGCTGTGGTTGAATTGACAACTCAATTGCTAATACTCAAGAATATTCTTTGGCGCCCCTTGTGTCGAATCAATAAATTTGGGTTGAATACTTTACCCTCGAAAGCTGTTGCAATCCCCTACACTTGTGGGTTATCAAGACTAATTTATGGCGCCGTTGCCGGGGAGCATAGCTCTATTCTCTGATTCACTTGGGATTTATATCTGTTGATCACTATGAAGAACTTGAAAGACGACCGAACTACTATTTTCCCCACAACTACGAGGGGAGGGAAGGAACTGCCATCTAGCTCTGCAGTAGATCTCCTTCCGTTATTAGTAGGCTTGCGGCACCTAAACCTGCTACTGCTATGAACTCTGATATGTCGCATGTTATTGATGATGCCACTTCTGCTATGCATGATGAAACTACTTATGTGCGTGAACCTACTTTGCCATTAGGTGAACTTCTTGATGAACAACTTGCTAGACTTAGGGGGAATGAAATTACTGAAGATCCTATTACTGATGATAGTGATGATGAAGGTTCTCCCAATGATTATGTATTTCCTATTGTTCCTAAGGGTTATGTTATGAATGAAGAAGCTGCTAGGGAAATATTTGCTTGCAATGATAGATATGATCTTAAGAAATTATTAGCTAAATGGAAGCAACAGTCTCTTAATGCTAGAATGAAACCCGATCCTGCTTTTGCTACTTCACCTATTTGTGCTACTCAAAAGGAATATGAATTCTCTGTTGATCCTGAGATTATTACTTTAGTTGAATCTGATCCTTTTTATGGCCTTGAATCTAAAACTGTTGTGGCACACCTTACCAAGTTGAATGATATAGCCACCCTATTTACTAATGATGAGAAGTCTCGCCATTTTTATATCCTTAAGATATTTCCATTGTCATTAGGGTGATGCTAAGACTTGGTATAATTCTCTTGCTCCTGGTTGTGTGCGTAGTCCCCAGGATATGATTTATTACTTCTCTGCTAAGTATTTCCCTGCTCATAAGAAACAAGCTGCCTTGCGGGAAATATACAATTTTGTGCAAACCAAAGAAGAGAGTCTCCCACAAGCTTGGGGGGGGCTTCTCCGGTTACTTAATGCTTTGCCCGATCATCCTCTTAAGAAAAATGAAATAATTGATACCTTTTATAATGGACTAACCGATGCTTCCAAGGACTACTTGGATAGTTGTGCTGGTTGTGTTTTCAGGGAAAGAATAGTCGACGAAGCTGAAATATTATTGAATAATATGTTGACTAATGAAAATAATTGGACTCTTCCTAAGCCAATTCCTGAAGCAATTCCTGAACCAATTGAGCCAACTCCTGAGCCTATTCCTAAACCCACTCTGAAGAAGAGGTGTTTTATTTCTCAGTCCTAAAGATATGCAAGAGGCAAAGAAATCAATGAAAGAAAAAGGTATTAAAGCTGAAGATGTTAAGAATTTACCTCCTATTGAAGAAATACACGGTCTTAATATACCGCCTGTTGAAGAACCACATTGTCTTGATAACCCGCCACAGGTAGTAAAGGTAAATTCTCTCTATAGATATGATAAAGTTGAAATACCCTCTACTAAATTTTATAGCCCGTGCTTAGATGAATTTGATGACTTTATGGCTAGTCAAGAAAGTTTTAATGCTTATGTTGGTAGAGAGTTAAAGAATAATGCTTTTGAGATAGGACGTGTAAGTGATAATCTGGCTAGAGTTAAAGATGAACTTCACCTCGTTAGCAAATATGCTTCTATGGTTTCTACTCAAGCTGAGCAAGTACTTAAAGCTCAAAATGAATTGCTTGATGAATTGAATACTAAAAAGGACTTTGCTGTTAGGGTGGCTACTAGAACTGGTAGAATGACTCAGGAACCTTTGTATCCTGAAGGCCACCCTAAGAGAATCGAGCAAGATTCTCAGAGAAATAATTTAGAGGCACCTAGTTCTTCTAAAAAGAAGAAAAAGAAAGACAATAGAACATTGCATGCTTCTAGTGAACCTGTCGTAGACACACCTGAGAATCCCAATGATATTTCTATTTCTGATGCTGAAACTCAATCAGGTGATGAACATGAACCTAGTGATAATGTTAATGATAATGTTCATGTTGATGCTCAACCTAGTAAAAACAATGATATAGAGATTGAACCTGCTGTTGATCTTGATAACCCACAATCAAAGAATCAACGTTATGATAAGAGAGATTTTGTTGCTAGGAAGCACGGTAAAGAAAGAGAACCATGGGTTCAGAAACCCATGCCCGTTCCTCCTAAACCATCCAAGTCGAAGGATGATGAGGATTTTGAGCATTTTGCTGAAATGATTAGACCTATTTTCTTACGTATGCGCTTAACTGATATGCTTAAAGTGAATCCTTATGCTAAGTATATGAAGGATATCATTACAAATAAAAGAAAGATACCGAAAGCTGAAATTTCCACCATGCTTGCTAATTATACTTTTACGGGTGGAATACCAAAGAAACTTGGAGATCCGGGTGTGCCAACTATACCATTCTCCATTAAAAGAAATTATGTTAGAACTGATTTATGTGATCTTGGAGCCGGTGTTAGTGTTATGACTCTCTCTTTATATCGTAGACTTGAATTGAATAAGTTGACACCTACTAAAATATCTTTGCAAATGGCCGATAAATCAACTGCTATACCTGTCAGTATTTGTGAGGATGTGCCTGTTGTGGTTGCAAATGTCACTATCTTAACGGACTTTGTTATTCTTGATATTCCCGAGGATGATAGTATGTCTATTATTCTTGGTAGACCTTTTCTTAATACTGTAGGGGCTGTTATTGATTGCAACAAAGGCAATGTCACTTTTCATGTTAATGGTAATGAGCATACGGTACACTTACCGAGGAAACAATCTCAAGTTCATAGCATCAATTCAATTAAAAAAGTTCCAAGTATCATTTTTGGAGGTTTTGAATTTCCTCTCCCTACTGTCAAGAAAAAGTATGATATTCTTATTGTTGGGGATTTTAATATCCCCGTTGAGGTAACTTAGTGCTATTCGAAATTTCTCTGGTTCCGTGTTATTCAGAATGAGTTTGTTAACAAGACTTGATCAACCTTGTTAGTGGATTCATTTTGATGATCACGAGATGGCTGAAACTAGAAGGCACGGGCTTCTGTACCCACTTTTTACTTTCTGTTATTTAGAATAAATAAAGCAAAAATAGTATTATCCGTCAGTTTTCTGAATTATCCGTGCATTAAAAAATAGTCCGAAAATAAAAGTGCTCCAAATGCCCTGCAATTTAGTATGATTTTTTCTAGAATATTTGAGGATTTTAAGCACTGAAATCACTGCAGGAGGGGAAGCAGCAGGCCACGAGAGTGGAGGGCGCCCCCCCCCCTATAGGGCGCGCCCCCCTGTCTCATGGGCCCCTAGTGGCCCCCTCCACTTATGCCAGCACCCACACACTTCATCTTCTACCCAAAAAAATCCCATCCAGCTCAAGCACGAGTTCTAGCTCGTTTTGCTACGATTTTCGATCTCCTTGCTCAAAGCTCCATTCACAACACTGCTTTGGGAGATTGTTGCTTGGTATGTGACTCCTCCATTGGTCCAATTAGTTTTTGTTCTAGTGCTTTATTCATTACAAATTTTTGCTGCATAGGTGACCATGTTCTTGATCTTGCATGTCAAATTTATGAGGTCCCAAGCAATTCCAATGCACGATATAGGCTCTAGGCACTTGTAGGAGTAGTTGCTATCAATCTTGTTTAGTTTTATTCACTTTTATTTTGAAGTTACTAAAATTTCAGAAATTTTCAGAAAAAGAAATATGCTTAGAAGAATGTACCAAGGTGGTTCCTAGGCAAAGAAAGGGCCAAGGATTGCTATACGTGAGCAAGATGTTGAATTGCCGAGGGACGCAAATGTACGAGCTTGTGAGTGGTCATCCGATGATTTTATGGTCGAAGCAGGCTTCAAGGAGGAATTTGACGCATATGTGCGTAATGCCAAGCTGGAGGACTTCTTACAAGATAAGTGTCCTCAATACTATCAATTGACTGATTCCTTTGTGCGGAGGTTCCAATATATCTGTGCGTGTAATTCTCCTAGTGTTATGTTTGATATTTATGATACATCTTACACCATGGATTTAGAGGATTTCACAACTGCTTGCAAACTCCCACAGTGGGGTAATATTAATGATCCTCGCAAATCTGAATTTAGAGATTTTCTTACTAGTATTACTGTGGGAGAATCTAGGGACATAGCACAAGCTACCATAGGGAGCATTCATTTTCCTGCTATACATTATTTTGCTCTTTTTATTGGTAGATGCATTAACGGTAAGGACGAAGCATGTCACATGTGCGTCCTTGATCTTTGTGTCCTCAAGAGTGCTGTTTCAGCTTATAAAGGTTATAACTTGGGGGCAATAGTTGCACATAGGTTGCAGAATAATAGTAGAAGGGGGGATTTATTTGGAGGAATTTATGCAACCAGTGTGGCTAATTTTCTTAATATAGCCCACGAGAGGGGGGGTATGATTTTACCTCTTGTTTATTTGGATAAAGAAGCTATGTTCGATCATCATTTTCTTGAGAGGAATGAACAATTCCTCCATTATCGACTAATCTATGACAGGCGCAACGTCGTCCCTATTACTCTTCCTGCCCCCTACCTTTTTGATTATCAGGTAAAAGGAAGATATGTTGTCACCAGGGAAGAAGCAGCTGAATATGAGAGGGGAATGGAGGCAGCTCGCCAACACGCTGCTGCTTAGGAGGCCGCTGCCTCAACATCTCAGTACAACCCCAGTTTCACTTATGGATATCAGCCAGGCGGTCATTGGTACTAGACCAACTTAGGCCAAAAGCCTAAGCTTGGGGGAGTACGTATTTCTCACCGACTTTACATTCATGTTCACACACTATTCGTCGGTGCTCATACTCTTTCATTGTATTATCCATGCTAGTTTAAATTTCTTTTTCTAGTTTTCTTCTTGTGTGTTTGATAAACCTTAAGAAAAACCAAAAAATTAGTTAGTTTAAATTCTATGCTTGTAGTAGCAATTAAAATGAAAATCCAAAAAGATTTCTAGTTCTTCTTTTTACTTGTTGGGAGCTTTCCCGTGTAAATAGTTTTATTTTTCTTTTCTTTCTTTTGGGGGTCGAGAAGACTATATTGAAAATGCTTAGTGGCTCTTATATGCATGATTGTTTATTTAACTTAGAGCCCATATTATCCTGTCTTCTCTCTAGAGTTGAATGCTTGCAGATTCCAGCTTAGTCGAATGCACGTGCACTCTTATTATTATACACAGCATTCGGTCATGCAAGTGAAAGGTAATAATGACGATATATGATGGACTTATTGAGATGAGAAAATCTGGTATGAACTCGACCTCTCTTGTTTTTGTAAATATGATGAGTTCATCGTTTCTGAGTCAACTTATTATGAGGTAAACATATTTGGAATGACATTTAGAGATTATAGTTGCTTGTGCCATGCTTGATTAGCTATGAGTTATAATGGTTTACCTTGCGTGCCAACATGCTATTAGAATGATTATGATGTGGTATGATGGGATGGTATCCTCCTTTGAATGAATTGAGTGACTCGACTTGGCACATGTTCACGCATGTAGTTCAATCAAATCAACATAGCCTTCACGATATTTATGTTCATGGTGGATTATATACTACTCATGCTTGTATTCAGTGTAAATTAATTTTAATGCATGTTTATGACTGTTGTCGCTCTCTCAGTTGGTCGCTTCCCAGTCTTTTGCTAGCCTTCGCCTGTACTAAGTGGGAATACTGCTTGTGCATGCAAACTCCTTAAACCCTAAAGTTGTTCCATATGAGTCCACTATACCTTCCTATATGCGGTTTTTACCTGCCATTCCAAGTAAATTTGTATGTGCCAAACTCCAAACCTTCAAATGAAATTCTGTTTTGTATGCTCGAGCAGCTCATGTTACAACTAGGGCTGCCTATATCTTCCATGCTAGGTGGGTTATTCTCACGAGGAGTGGACTCCGCTCCTCATTCACGAGAAAGGGCCGGTAACCGGGATGCCCAGTCCCATGATCCAAAAAGATCAAAGCAAATCAAAATAATTAAACAAAACTCCCCCAGGGTTGTTGTATGTTGGAGGCACTCGTTGTTTTGAGCAAGCCATGGATTGATGCTTGTTGGTGGTTGGGGGAGTATAAACCTTTACCATTCAGTTTGGGAACTGCCTCTAATGCATGTAGTATGGAAGATACAGCTATCTCATAGCTGTTGCGTTGACAGCAAAAGTATGCCGCTCAAAATGTTATTCAATCTCTATTTTAAAATTGAGCTCTGGCACCTCTACAAATCCCTGCTTCCCTCTGCGAAGGGCCTATCTATTTACTTTTATGTTGAGTCATCACCCTTCTTATTAAAAGCACCCGCTGGAGAGCACACTGTCATTTGCATTCATTTCTATTGGTTTATATTGGGTATGACTTGACTGGTTCTCTTTTACCATGAATTACAATGTTTAGTCAGTCCTTGATCTTTAAAGGTGCTCTGCATTTATGTTTTGCGGTCTCAGAAAGGGCAAGTGAGATACCATTTTGTTATATCATGCTATGATTATTTTGAGAAAGTGTTGTCATCTGAGTTCTATTATTATGGCTCAGTAGATGATTATGCTATTGATATGAGTAATTGTGAGACCTACGTGTTATTGTGAGTATGGTTAGTTCATAATATTTGCTGAAACTTCAATGCTGGCTTTTCATGTTACAACAACAAGAGCAAACAGAGTTTGTAAAAGTTTTTCTTTATCACTTTCAGTTTGTCAACTGAATTGCTTGAGGACAAGCAAAGGTTTAATCTTGGGGGAGTTGATACGTCTCCAACGTATCTACTTTTCCAAACACTTTTGCCCTTGTTTTGGACTCTAACTTGCATGATTTGAATGAAACTAACCCGGACTGACGCTGTTTTCAGCAGAACTGCCATGATGTTGTTTTATGTGTAGAAAAGAAAAGTTCTCGGAATGTCCTGAAAATCCATGGAGGCAATTTTTGGAATTAATAAGATTTTTTGGAGAAAGAATCAAGGCCATGGGGCCCACAGGCTATCCATGAGACATGGCCCCCCCTAGGGCGCGCCCTCCTATCTCGTGGGCCCCCTGGACCTCCACCGACCTCATCTCCAACTCCATATAGTCACGTTCAGGGAGAAAAAAATCGGAGAGAAAGTTTCATCGTGTTTTACGACACGGAGCCACCGCCAAGCCCTAATCTCTCTCGGGAGGGCTGATCTGGAGTCCGTTCGGGGCTCCGGAGAGGGGGATTCGTCGCCGTCGTCATCATCAACCATCCTCCATCACCAATTTCATGATGCTCACCGCCGTGCGTGAGTAATTCCATCGTAGGCTTGCTGGACGGTGATGGGTTGGATGAGATTTACCATGTAATCAAGTTAGTTTTGTTAGGGTTTGATCCCTAGTATCCACTATGTTCTGAGATTGATGTTGCTATGACTTTGCTATGCTTAATGCTTGTCACTAGGGCCCGAGTGCCATGATTTCAGATCTGAACCTATTATGTTTTCATGAATATATGTGTGTTCTTGATCCTATCTTGCAAGTCTATAGTCACCTATTATGTGTTATGATCCGACAACCCCGAAGTGACGATAATCGGGATACTTCTCGGTGATGACCATAGTTTGAGGAGTTCATGTATTCACTATGTGCTAATGCTTTGTTCTGGTTCTCTATTAAACGGAGGCCTTAATATCCCTTAGTTTCCGTAAGGACCCCGCTGCCATGGGAGGGTAGGACAAAAGATGTCATGCAAGTTCTTTTCCATAAGCACGTATGACTATTTACGGAATACATGCCTACATTACATTGATGAATTGGAGCTAGTTCTGTGTCACCCTATGTTATAACTATTGCATGAGGAATCGCATCCGGCATAATTATCCATTACTGATCCATTGCCTACGAGCTTTTCACATATTGTTCTTCGCTTATTTACTTTTCCGTTGCTGCTGTTACAATCAGTACAAAAACCCAAAAACATTTATCTTTACTTTTGCTACCATTATCATTATTATCATACTACTTTTGCTACTAAATACTTTGCTGCAGATACTAAGTTATCCAGGTGTGGTTGAATTGACAACTCAACTGCTAATACTCAAGAATATTCTTTGGCTCCCCTTGTCGAATCAATAAATTTGGGTTGAATACTTTACCCTCGAAAGCTGTTGCGATCCCCTACACTTTTGGGTTATTAGCAGGTTGAGACCACCTAGGAGAGAGGTGAGCCTGGCCCTGGACGGCGTTCGCGGTTACTTCATAATAACACGCTTAACGACATCTTGGTATTTGATCTGAGTCTGGCCACTGGCCTATACGCACTAACTATGCGGGAAAGATATGGGCACTCGACGTCTTGGTATCAGCCAAAGCCTTCGTGACGTCAGCCACTGAGCGGCGCGTGCCGGATTGCAATGTAAGCCTACTCTTGTATTAAGGGGGCTAGTTCTGCTTCCGGCCGCCCACGCAACATGCAGGTGTGCAAAGGGCGATGGGTCTAGACCCCTGCGCCATAGGATTTAGACCGGCGTGCTGACCTCTCTGTTGTGCCTAGGTGGGGCTGCGACGTGTTGATCTTCCGAGGCCGGGCATGACCCAGGAAAGTGTGTCCAGCCAAATGGGATCGAGCGTGTTGGGTTATGTGGTGCACCCCTGTAGGGAAGTTTATCTATTCGAATAGCCGTGTCCCTCGATAGAAGGACGACCCGGAGTTGTACCTTGACCTTATGACAACTAGAACCGGATACTTAATAAAACACACCCAAACAAGTTCCACAGACAACCCGGTGATCGCTTTTCCATAGGGCGACGAGGGGAGGATCGCCGGTAGGATTATGCTATGCGATGCTACTTGAAGGACTGCAATCTACTCTGTTCTACATGCTGCAAGACGAAGGCTTCTAGAAGCGTAGTCCTCGATAGGACTAGCTATCCCCCTCTTATTCTGGCATTCTGCAGTTAAGTCCATCGATATTGCCTCTTTACACATATACCCATGCATATGTAGTGTAGATCCTTACTTGCAGTACTTTGGATGAGTACTCACGGTTGCTTTTCTCCTCCTTTTTCCCCCTTTCCTTTCTACCTGGTTGTCGCAACCAGATGCTGGAGCCAGGAGCCACACGCCAGCGTCGATGATGACTCCTACTACACCGGAGGTGCCTACTACTACGTGCAGGCCGCTGACGACGACCAGGAGTAGTTTAGGAGGATCCCAGGCAGGAGGCCTACGCCTCTTTCAATCTGTATCCTAGTTTGTGCTAGCCTTCTGAAGGCAAACTTGTTTAACTTATGTATGTACTCAGATATTGTTGCTTCCGCTGACTCGTCTATGATCGAGCACTTGTATTCGAGCCCTCGAGGCCCCTGGCTTGTATGACTTATTTTATTTTAGAGTTGTGTTGTGATATCTTCCCGTGAGTCCCTGATCTTGATCGTACACGTTTGCGTGTATGATTAGTGTACGATTGAATCGGGGACGTCACATGACTGATGGTGGTTCACACTTTATTCATGGTGCTTTTCATAAAATGCTTGCTAAGTATGATGTTAATCATAGAATTGCATCTCCACACCACCCACAGTCTCGTGGTCAAGTAGAATTGATTAATAAAGAGCTTAAACTAATTTTGCAAAATATTGTTAATAGATCTAGAAAGAATTGGTCCAAGAAACTTGATGATGCATTATGGGCCTATAGAACTGCATATAAAAATCCTATGGGTATGTCTCCGTATAAATGGTTTATGGAAAAGCATGTCACTTACCTCTCGAACTAGAACATAAGGCATATTGGGCCATTAAAGAGCTCAATTATGAATTCAAACTTGCTGGTGAGAAGAGACTATTTGACATTAGCTCACTTGATGAGTGGAGAACACAGGCCTATGAGAATGCCAAACTGTTAAAAGAAAAAGCTAAAAGATGGCATGACAAAAGGATACAAAAGCGTAAGCTTAATGTAGGTGATTACATTTTGTTATACAACTCTCTTTTAAGATTTTTTGCAGCAAAAATCCTCTCTAAATGGGAAGGTCCTTACGTTATGGAGGAGGTCTATTGTTCCGGTGCCATAAAAATCAACAACTTCGAAGGCACGAATCCGTAGGTGGTGAACGGTCAAAGAATCAGACATTATATCTCAGTTAATCCCATAAATGTTGAAACCAATGTTATTGACACCGTAACCCCGGAGGAGTACATAAGGGACACTTTCCAGAACGTTTTAGACTCCGAAAAGGAATAGGTATGTGGTACGGTAAGTAAACGAACTCCAAAACAGTTCTAATAGTAATTTTTCTCCGTTTTGGAATATTTAGAAAAATAAGAAAATAAGTAGTCCGGAAAGGACATGAGGCATCCACGAGGGTGGAGGGCGCGCCCCCTGCCTCATGGACACCTCGTGTATCCTTCAGACTCCATTTTCTTGCATGATACTTCTTTTGGTCGGTAAAAATCATTATATAATCTCCCGAAGGTTTTGACAACCGAACCATGATGAAATCTTCTGTTTTTGTTTTGATCTGTTTTCTGCCAGATTTTCTCAAGGCCAGGCATCATGTCGCCCCCTCCTCCAACAACGTGGGCGATGATGCTTGGCTAATGAAGATCGAGACGAAGCGAGAAGAAATTAGGGAAATCAAGGGAGGTGACAAGATCAAGGAAGCCGCAGAGGAGCAAGTTCTGGCAGTAGAAGAACAGTCATCTCACCTCTACTGAAATTGAAGCTTTCAGGATGATTGAGCTAGCTCGCATATAAAACAAGTATTTCACACGTGAAAATATTTTGTTGCAAGAGCATATCACCGCACTCAAGGGCATTTTCCGCAAGTTGGAGGATGTTCTATGCTTGATGTGCGACACCCTGTCATCAACAACTCCATCATCACCACTTCTGAAGAAAGAGACATAAACACATGGGTACGGGCACTCCCCTTGGCAACTGCCAAGATTGGGGGAGGTGCCCCGGTATCGTATCATCATCACACTCCTATCTTTAGCGTTTTTCTTAGTTCGATCCTTTTGGTTATATCTTGATCTAGTAGAATAAAGTTTAGTGATCTAGCTTTGAGTTTTTGTGTTGATCCTTATCTATGTAATCAAGTCCGTGAACTATATATAATAAAGATTAGTCTTGAGTTGAGGGCTTGGTTATCTTGTTATGATCTTGAGGGAATGAAAGAAAAAAAGAAAGAATAAAAATAAATAAGGAGATCATGTTGATCTTATGGAGAGTAATGACTTCACATATAAAGAGTATGATGAATAAAAGTTGTTGAGAGTTGACAAACATAGTTTTGGTCATCGTTGCAATTAATAGGAAGTAATAAAGAAAGAGAGGTTTTCACATATAAATATACTATCTTGGACATCTTTTATGATTGTGAGCACTCATTAAAATATGACATGCTAAAAAGTTGATATTGGACAAGGAAGACAACGTAATGGGTTATGTTTTCTTATATCCGAAATAAATTATATTGCCATGGATCATCCAACAGGTTGAGCTTGCATTTCCCCCTCATGCTAGCCAAATTCTTTGCACCAAGTAGAGATACTACTTGTGCTTCCAAATATCCCTAAACCTAGTTTTGCCATGAGAGTCCACCATATCTACCTATGGACTGAGTAAGATCCTTCAAGTAAGTTGTCATTGTTGCAAGCAATAGAAATTGCTCTCTAAATATGTATGATCTATTAGTGTAGAGAAAATAAGCTTTATACGAGCTTGTGATATGGAAGAAATAAAAGCGACGGACTGCATAATAAAGGTCCCTATCACAAGTGGCAATATAAAGTGATGTTCTTTTGCATTAAGATTTTGTTCATCCAACCATAAAAGCACATGACAACCTCTGCTTCCCTCTATGGAGGGCCCATCTTTAATTTTTGTCTTATACCTTATACAAGAGTCATGGTGATCTTCACCTTCCCTTTTTACACTTTATCCTTTGGCAAGCACTATGTGTTGGAAAGATCCTGATATATATATATATATATATATATATATAGACGCACACACACACATAAACACTATTCTGATCACGGGATCAGAATAATATTCTGATCACAACCTGAACTGCCTGAGTAACGCGCCTGAACTTTCTTCTGTATGAACCCGACCTTCGGGCTATCTTCGCAACCATGGCTTCCCCCGTGAATTATTCTAGTTATTCGCGTTCTATATGATGTTAGTGTAATCTAGAAACGTTTTTAGCAACTAAATACCGGTTTTAAATAGGAATCTCGCTCGTTGGCGGATTTTGCTCTCGGGTCGTGATGAAATTGCATTTTTTTGCAATTTTACTGCCTGAGTTGTTCAACCTGAACTTCTCCCAATGCTAGGTTGAACTTCCGCCAACATTGCCCAAATAGGGCTTGCGATATACCGTTGGAAAGCTATGGACACCAGTATCATGACCCAAGTTAAATTTTTGGTTACTGGCCCAAGTTAAAATTTTCGTAAAATGTAAGCGGTTTAAGAGCAGTTTCGAAAACCGTCTTTTCTTGACACAAAAAAAACGTGAATAGTATTTTCAATTGCATTTCTAAACCATTTATCGGAATGAGGAAAATAATATGGCGTTGGAAAGCTGTTGTAAAACCGCTCCTTCCACATGTTGAAAGTTTTCTCTAATTCCTTATGGTTAAAGAGAGTAATTTGGAAACTCGTAAAATTTCACAAACCGAACTGTCGATATCGTATTTTCGATGTCATTTCTAAACGGCTAATCTAATTGAGGCAAATGATATGGCCTTGGAAAGCTTATGAAAATGCGCTACTTTCTCTTGTTGAAAGTTTTTTCTAATTTTAAACGGTTTAAAAGTAATTTAGAAATTGGTACAAGTCCCACCAAGTTCGTATTTTGGAGCTAATTTTTAACCTTAGATCCGAATGCAGCAAATGATATGGCATTGGAAAGCTTGATGAAGTGCAAAACTTTTTGGTATATACTATTTCTCCCAATTCATTACGGTTTTATGTCAATTTTGAAAATGGCTAAAAACGTATTTTCACTTTAATTTTTACAAATTCTATCGGAATGGAGCAAATAATATACCGTCGAAAAGCTCAGGAAAATGCAAAACTTTTTCATGTTGATGGTTTTCTCTGATTCTTAGCCGTTTTCAAGTAATTTCAAAAATGGCAAGATCATCCATTCTTCCTTTATCGCGAAACATATTCTTCGAAAATGCACCGCGTGAAGAACCTGAACTTCTCAGCATGTCTACTTGAACTTCACTCTGTTTTCACGTGCTTTTTTTGCCTGTAGCTCTCCATCCTCTCACCGGAACACTCACTGGAATTGAGCAAGTAATATACCGGTGGAAAGCTGATGTAAACACGCAACTTTCCCGTGTTGATCGTTTTTTCGTACTCGCGACGATTTTAAAAGTTTTTCATCTCAAATTCATTCACTATAGTAGTCAAACTTCCTGATGTTTTCACGTTGAACTTCTGTGGCGTATTTTCGTTTGTAATTTTCTCATCCATTTCGCCAGTCTTATACAAATGATATTTTTTTTGTACAAACCTCTCTCACAATATTTTTTTAAACTTTCTCCGACCGAGGACTAGAACTTACACAAATGATATTCCTGTCGTTTTGAAGTAAATTAAAGAAATGACGAGATCATGATTTCTGTCTTCATTGCGAATGGAAACGCACTGCGTGAAGTAGTTGAACTTCTCGGGCATGTCTGTTTGGACCTCATTCTGTTTTTGACGTGTTGCTTTTTGCACTGTGTGAAGTAGTTGAACTTCTGGGGTATGTCTGTTTGAACTTCGCTCTGTTTCACATTATTGTTTTTCTCTTATATGAAATATACACCATGTAGTACGTGAACTTCTGGTTGTTATCACTTTGAACTTCTCTCTAGTTTGAGAGAATTATTTTAAAACACCAAAAACAACATATATTTTTATGTATTTTGGACATCTAAATACATGGTGAACTTCTCTCACAATAATTTTTTGAACTTTTCCTCGCCGAGCACTTGAACTTATAGCAACCATTTTTCGTTTATGAGTTATTTTTAAAAGTGCAAAAAATGGCGTTGTGTTTTTATTTTTGAACAGGTAAATCCTAGGTTTTAATAAACACCGAACTTGTCTGTTATTTCAATTTGAACTTCACCTTTTCATATTTTGAGTAAAGAATTGTATTCGATTTTTATACGGGAGAAATCCTACTTTTGTAATAAACATTATACAACTTCGTCATTATTTCAAACTGAACTTCCTGGTTTATTCGTTAGCAATGGGAAAAAATTTAAGTTTTTGTGATAAATATTGAACTGCTCCATTTTTTGAAATTGAACTTCTTGGTTTATTATTTATTATCTAGGAAAATCTGATTTTTTCATATACATTGAACTATTGTATTTTTAAAATTGAACTTGTTGGTTTTTTCAATTGAATTCTTGGTGTTATTCAGTTGTAATGGGAAAAAAATCCTAATTTTGTAAATAAACATTGTACAACTTCTTGGATATTTTCAAACTGAACTTCTTGGTTTTTTCGTTAGTAACGGGAAAGATTATGAGAAAAAACTGCATTTTTATAGACATTGAACTTCACTATTTTTAAAATTTGAACTTCTTAGTTTTATTTGTTAGTAATGGGGAAATCCTTTTTTGAACTTTCTCGGGCAGGTCACTTGAACTTCGAGAAACTAAATTTTTCATCAAGACAACCGTTACAAATTCGTTGCCGTTTGAGGGTAGTATTAGAAATGCCAAAGACAACATCATTTTTCCTTTGTTTTTAACATGTAATTTAAGGTTGGACATCTCGCACTAGAGATCTCGAACTTCACCGGGAGGAGCACATTAACTTCTTGCAACAAACCTTTGAAGCTTTTAGTTTTCTACGCTTATATTCTTATCTGAAACGCATTCCGTGTAGTAGTTGAACTTCCCTTATTTTCATCTTAAACTTCTGTCATTTATATTTGTTAAACCTATCTCAATAGAATGTTTGTACTTTCTCGGATCGAGCAATTGAACTTCTAGCAACAAAACTTTTAGCCTTTGCTTTTCCATTTTTTTCATACAAAATGCACACTGTGTAGTACGTGAACTTCTGGCAGTTATCAATCTGAACTTCTCTCTGCTACATGAAAATATCTGAGTTTTCTTTAGATATTGAACTGCTCTACCTTCTTTTTTTTGAACTTCATTGTGTATTTTTAGATATGTGAAAATTGGAGGTTTTTTAGAAACATCGAACTTCTTCGTTATTTGAAACTGAACTTATTGGTTTTATTCTTTAGTAACTAGGAAAATCCGATTGTTCCAATAAATATGAGACTACTCCTATTTTTCCAATTGAATTTCTTGGTTTTATTCTCTAGTAACGTGAAACCCTGAGTTTTTTATAAACATCAAACTACTCTATTTTTGTAATTTGCACTTCTTGGTTTTTTCTTTTATTTAATTGAAAAATTCTAGTTTTGTAATAAATATTGAACCAGTCGGTTATTTAAATTTGAACTTCTATAGTTTTTTATTTAGAAAAGGTGAAAATCTTTTTTATTGAAGAATTTTGAACTGCTCTATTTTCTAAAATTGAACTTTTTTTATTTAGAAACAATGAAATATTCTCTCCCATTTTTTGAAATTAAGAAAATTTGATTTTGTTTTCTTAATAAACTTCGGACTTCCCTGCTTTTTCAATTCGAACTTCTTGGTTTTGTTATAAACACTAAACTTCTCTGTTTTTGAAAATTGGACCTTTATGTTTTTAGAAACGGGGAATGTATGAATTTTGTATAAATGTGAAAATGCTCATTTGTCTTAATTTGGACTTCTTGGTTTTATTTGTTTTAGTAACGGAAAAATTCTTAGTTTTTTAATAAACATCGAGTCGTTCTGTATTTTAAATTTGAGATTCTAAGGATTTTTTAGCGGGGAAAATCCCTTTTTTATATAAAATTGTTTGGGATGCTTTGCTTTTAATATTTGACCATCTTTCGGTTTGTAATAAACCTTGAGCTTCTTCGTCTTTTAAATTTGAACCTCTAGGCTTTTTTCTAAAAACGGGGAAATCCAATTTTGTTTCATAATTTTTTTCTAACGATCTACTTTTTGTAAACATCAAACTGACACATTTTACCGATTTGAACTTAATAGTTTTATTTCAAAAAAATTGTAACGTGAATTCCCTCTAGGTTTTATGTCAAAACAAATCAACAAAAGAACTTCTCTTTAATGATGCTCTAAAATTTTGAACATTTTGTCCATGTACTCATGAAACTTTTCAGGGGTCCCCAGACTTGCCTGCCAGCGGCCCATGGCGTGGCTCCACCGGTGGCCCTGTACGACCCATATTGACCAGCAAATACTCAAGACCCTCGCAAGCGGCTAAGCCTCGCGAGGCGGACGATGCCAGACCTCTTCGGGGGCGGCCTCACCAGGCTGGCTCGTGAGGGGCGGTGAGATCAAGGCAAGGGGGACCTCGCGAGGTTCCTGTGATGTAAACCATGACGACCATGACCAGGCTGGCGCCAGCGCGCGCAGTGTCCTCGTTTCCGCTTTGGTGCTAAAGAGGCAAGCGCAGGGGAGGAGTCTCGAGGCGTCAGGCAAAGGTTTCCATATCGGTATAACGAGACCAAGGCCAGCAGGACGGCAGGAGGGAGGTCAACACGGAGCCCAAGATGGCGTCACCACCAGAGCTTTTGGCAGGCGGAGACTACTTTTGTCAGGATAGCTTGTACTAGTTGTCCCCTTCAAACTTGGCCGTCGTGGGATCCCTTCCCGCTCAATATTTGGGAAGAGGACCAGGGCCTCTATAAATAGGACTAGCCACGACCATAGAGGGGGCGACGGACAGATGGATCCAAACCTTGGCTAGCTGACCAAGCCCCAGAACACCTCTCCTCCTTAGGCTGTTCTTCCCTTGTACTAGTTCTTCCTCTACCCAAGAGGCAATCCACCACACCACCCCGGAGTAGGGTATTACACCACAATGATGGCCCGAACCAGTATAAACTCTTGTGTCCCTTGTTCTTCGGGTTCGTTGAGCTAGGCCGTGAGATCGTTGAGCGTGCGAGCTAAGGGGAGAGAGAGATCTTCGTGCGCATCCCAGTGTTCGAACCTTAAGGGTTTTGCCGGAACCCGTAGTCCGACAACCTACGTCAAAATTTCTCACTAGAGCGACGAAGTGGGCTGAGGAGTAAAAAGAATTCCTACTCTCTGATATAACTAGACTACAAAAATGGTTTTCTTCTAGACTCGACAACGGCCAACTACGGTCAATCAAGGGGGTTCCTATGGTCGGTCTAGGTTCTGATACCAACTTGTCAAGCCCAATATGCGACCCTATCCGAGAGGAACTCGAAGGTCCCACCAAGGATAGAGCCGCATATTAAAACACTTTTGCAAGGTGGATATCATTACATCGTATCATTACGTAATAACTGGGGATACATACACTACTGTAGGTTGTTGCTAATGCAACACTACGATCAGAGACTCTTCAACGAAACTGTGTGCGATGCAATAATTGCAAACGATGGTGTAAAAGAAATGTCAAAAAACGTGCAAAACGTTTGCGATGCCGGATGCATCAAACACGATTCTGATTTTAATTGCGTGTGGGATGCAAGGCATACGGTTCAGTTCAATGAATTATTTGCGATGAGGCGGAACAAAAGAAATGGGAAGCCAGATGAAGGCGTGTGGGATATACAGCATACGGTTCACTCGGATCAACTGTTTGTGATGAAGAGGAACAATAGAAGCGGGCAACTAGATAAAGGTGTGTGCGATTGAGGGCATACGCTTCAGAAGGATTAACTGTTTGTGATTAGGCAACAGAACAGAAATGGTTCAGCCAGATCAAAGTGTCTGCGGTTGATGGCATACACTTCACACCGATGAACTGTTTGCGATTAGCCACACCAAACAGAAACAGTTAGATAAATCAATGTGCGTGCGCTAGACGGGCACACATATTCTAATTAAAAGAAGCGTGCGCGATGCTAATAACGAGCGCACACGGTTGTTGGAACAAGACATGTCCTGACATTGCCTATTGCGGTGCACCCTATTGTGCAAACGCCACGTACGTGGCCGAGAAGGTGTGCCCACGTTACGCCTTCCGAGAATAGTGCCGCACTTATAACCATCAATAAATTTTGAGCCTACGTCCCGTCACGCATTCTAAATTACCACCACGCTATATTTATTTGCAAACCTGTTCACACCGATCAAAACCTAAACAGTTTCACACTTAGGAGAGTATTAGTACTTGTTTATAAATACTACTACTCCAAGATGACTGCACATTCCTCCTCAACTCCTCATCCACAAAAATAAACAAGTCATTCATCATCGTTCCCTTACGTCTGCCATGGCCAGGCTGGCCAGCATGAGTTCTGGGTCGAGGGATTGCCACCAGGGAAATGGGAGCATGGAAGCGAAAGCACGAGAGATGACCCGCCTCACCACGAAAGTAGCCGGCATGTCCCGCCGCGCGGCCATAGCAGCACAGAGGTCCCGCCACGCCGCCGAAGCAGCACGGAGGTCCCGTCGCGCCGTCGATGCAGCAGACTGGTCCGGCCGCGCCGCGGAAGCAGAAGAGATGTCCCGCCGTGCCACGAATGTAGCGGAGATATCCTCCCGTGCCGCGGCGGCCTGGGAAAATGTCTCGCGGCATGCGAGGACTCTTACAGGCGCATGCATGCGATCGTCCATATGGATCAGATCTTCGGTTGAGCGAGGTTGCTGGACGACATGAAAGCTCTTATGAACATGCTACCGGCATCATCCGGCAACTAAGTGAGAGCAATGCGAAGCTCCTGGCCAAGTGCGACCAGCTGAGCGCGAAGATCATCGGAAGTGCATGTGTCACTGATGCAGCACACATGTAGTACTGATGAATCTAATAGTGTAACATGTAGGCAGAGCATAGTGTGTGCAATTTTTAAATTGAATCTTCTGCATAGCAGGACTAATGAACTGATACAAACTTGGTATTTTTCTTCAGGTAAACCCAGACATGAAAACATTTTTTGAATTGATCATTTGTGCTTCAGTAGCAATCAGGCAGATTCAATTTTCAGGAAAATTAGTGTGGGAAGCAGACATCACCTCCAATGGCATGTTCTTGGATCTGACTTCTTCTTCCTCTCGTGGGCAGCGTACTAGCATAATCTTGGAAGATGGCGCCATTGATGTAGGCAAGGAGCTTGGGGAGACGACGACGCTGCTGCTTGTGGTGGAGCTCCAGCGAGGAGGTCCGGGGAGGCAGCGGCTGGTGTCGGAGATCACGGATCCGTCGAAGGAGCTGCTGCGAGGGGGAGGCTGGTGGTGGAGATCACGGATCCGCCGAAGGAGCTCCGGCGAGGGGGAGGCGGGAGGCGAGGATCACGACACCGTCAAAGGAGCTCCGACAAGGGGGGGGGGGGGCGGGAGGCGAGGATCACGGTCCGGACAAGGGAGGGAGGTAGGAGGCGGGGATCACGACCCCATCATTGCTTTTTCCAGCGCGGAATGGGATGGCGGCGGTGGATCCGTCGGCGGCCAGTCATGGCACCACGGGATCCCTCACTCCGGCTGACACCGTCGCTCGCTCGCCCATGACGGCTGCCTCCAGCGGAAGAAGGTGGGTTGGGTTCGGGCTGGGTCGGGAGATTCTACGGTGTAGGCGCGTCGTGCCCTTATAAGGCCGGGGGTAACAGAATATTATTCTGTTACTAGTAACAGAATAGTCCAGCCCTATTATAATATATATATATAGGGTTGGACTATTTTATTACCGGTAACAGAATATTGTTGTGTTACCCTCCGGCACTATATAGACGCGATCCTGCGAATCGATCCCCCTCGACCAAGTTTCTTCCAGCCGCTGCCCCGCCGCCGGCCACCTCCCAGCGCCCCGGCTTCTTCCCTCGCCGCCGGCCACCTCCCAGCGCACCGGCTTCTTCCCTTGCCGCCGGCCACCTTCCCGCGCCCGGCTTCTTCCCTCGCCGCCGGCCACCTCCCGGCGCCCCGGCTTCTTCCCTCGCCGCCGGCCACCTTCCCGCGCCCCTCCTTCTTGCCCAGCTGCCGGCCGCCTTCCCGCGCCCCGGCTTCTTGCCCCGCCGCCGGCCGCCTCCCCGCCCCCCGGCTTCTTGCCCCGCCACCGGCCGCCTCCCAGCACCCCGTCTTCTTGCCCCGCCGCCGGCCACCTCCCTGCGCTCCGGCCAACGGCTAGATCCGGCTGCCACGTCCCTGCGGCGCCCACAGCCACGGCGCCCGGACCCCATCTCCACCTAACCCCGGCGACCCCAACTATGCGCTCCCAGCCCCAGCGCCACCGACCCCTGCACTACGTCGTCCCATCTCCTCGACACCGGCGGTTGTGCCACACTGCACCGCCGTGGCCAGCTCTCCTGCAACCGGCGGCGACTCTCCCTTCCTCCAGCGCGACCATCCGCCCCAGGTCGAGCAAGTTCAGAAATTGCAGCGCCCTGCAGTTCGTGGTATGAAAAAAGTAAAGTTCATCTTGTCAATAGATTATAGCTGTTGTTGATTGCCGATTTTGTTTTTGAGAATTCCACCGTTGATCCCAAGCTCCACGGGCATCTCATGCATTCTTTGGTCTGTGTGTGCAATTATTCTATTATGGAGATATCAGTTCATTACAGCGCCGCTCCGGCTTTTCTCCTACAACGAGACTTGCGTATGGCTACAGGTTCATATCAAGGAACTTTAGAAAAATTGCAGGGCCTTTCAGTTCATTGGATGAAAAAAGCAAAGTTCATCTTGTCTAGTAGAGGTTGCTGCTGGTGTCCGTTCATTGTGGTTTTCGTTTTGGGATATTTTCAAAACTTACTGCTGAGAACGGATGCAGTTTGATCTTGCACAAGTTGGAAATTCCCTGATGCTGAGTGTGTCCGTACAACCCTACATCACACAAAGTATTGCACTAGGTAATGGAGTTTAACTTGTTGCACACAGTCATACAAATCTAATGTTCCTTAATCATCCATACAAGTGAGAAAATGGAGAATCCCTCCGTTCTGCACAGTGCGTCTTACCGAGCTAGGAGTTTTTGTTTGTGTGGTAGTAAAAAGCTTGCTACAAATTGCTGAGTGCTTCCTTGCACGTGCCCATGGTGAAGAGATGTAGATTAATTGTGGCAGTGACTCTGAATGAGACTGAAGGTGCACAATTCTTGGGCCACATCTTGGTTGTCAAAAAAATGCTGATACATTTAGGAAAAGAAACCCCCCACTTGTTTCTTTTAACCATTTATCTACACTGGTATCCAGTCTGTAATATAGGAGTTTTGCTCCTTTGCTTTATTTGGTCAGTTAAGACTTCTTCAACTTTGGTTTCAGAGAATTTCAAAGTTCACACTCCATTAAGTCAGGGAGAGTCTAGTTTTGCTGCTGGATCATCTCATCTCATTCGTATGTGTGCCGTCCTCAGTCCAACCCCATGGCATTAGGATGGCCGAGTTTGTCGCGAGGAACAGTCCATGGATGTCGGCTTCAACTTTCCTCCGCGAAGGTCCTTTTGCTCGGTGATGCAAGGCATGCACTCTTCTCCCACGCGAATTCTCTCTCACTGTCCGTTGCTCATGTTTACTGCTGCTTCGATTTCTTTGTGATACAAATGCACTGATAAACATATTGGTTTATATTTTATATGGTTGTTCGGTACACAGGAAACAGTGTGTGTACACAACATTTTTGGATTTAATTTTGGAAGGTTCACACATCCATAGTAGAGAAAGAATAGTAGCAAGTCCAAGCTCTCTTTGAGTGGAGGTACATAACCAATTCAAATGCTTGTTTTGGTTATGTTTAAGGGAACTCATAATTTTTATCTTTGTCCACTGTTAGCTATGTAAAACAACTCAATAAAAGTTCACTTTTCAATGATTTAATAGTTCAATTGGTAAAAATAGTAGGTGTTCATTCTACAAAAAATCACTGAGTTTTTTATATGTAAAGAAAGAAATGGAAATCTGTAAGTTCATACAGGGACATATATATGAGGAACTTGGGTCCAGCACACGAGCATTTGCGTCCACCACTAAGGGCATTTGCATCCCGCACACGAGCTACATGCTTGACAGTTGATCACTGCCGCCATGAACATGCACAAATGATATTAAGTAGAAGTTTGTCAGTTCAGTTTTTTATTGATTTACCTTGTTTAAGTTGTAGTGCAGCAATAAAATGTGTAGTTGTACTGAAGTTTTAGTTGTTATGTGGGGAACCCGGAAGCCATTTATTTTGGTTTACAGTTCATCTTGTCTGTTCTTTTCAGCCTGTATGCTTTATTGTGCATAATCTTGAGGAAATCCCCAAAAATCATGTGTGCACTCAAGGTAATTAAGTGGCTTTGTAAATTCTGACAGTCCATCCCATACTAAGCAAACAATACATGTTAGTCTTGGTTTGTGGTTAGACATGCAATCCGGTTTCATAGATGCTTCTGCTCAGACTGGAAATACTATGTTTTAGGTAATCCTGCTAGTTCAGTGCTAGTACTTCTATTTTATGTTTATCTTACAAGTGGAAAATGTTCAGTGCTAGTACTTCTATTTTCTAAGTAGCCTGAGACCCATCCTGTCCTCTATACAGATTCAGAGTTTATAACACATCATTGGATTCGCCAAGGCCGTGTCCTCCTGAGATAAGAAGAGCGACAAGGAGGTAAAAGGAACACCAGATTTTTACAAATTCTGCAGATGTAGTACGTATTTGCCATTTCGCCAAAGCAGTGAGTCTATGTGCTGATGTTTCTAATATAAGCCAATGCTTCTATTATAATCTAGTTGTTTATTTTGTAGCTCGCTTTTTCTAATATAATGTTAAAGTCCACTAGATGAAAATTTCTCTGTGTTAGCTATATCAGTACTAGTGCTCATCGGTACAACAAAGTAACAGTACTGATCAGTACAACTTACAAAGTAGCTTCAATCATAAGTTCGATTGCATCTGTGTTTCCATGTTATTTGTGTATAGTACAACGGGTATTTGTATTCTGTTCATTTCATCTACTTGCCGGTTGTAAGTCCAATTACATAAGATCATCCACCACTGCGACCACGCCTCCCCCTCACGATTTCTCGTTGATATCGCTGTATTCGTGCTTGTTTCGTGAGTTGCCTAATGGAAGTTCTGCAACTTTCAGTCCAGATGGAAGAAGGAGATCCGTCCAAAGTGTGAGTTTTGCGACGTCGACATGCAAGTTCTACAATTTATCCGTCCAGATGGGAGAAGGAGATCAGTCCAACAGACGCATCTAAAAAGCAACATATGCAGAGCCATTCGCCCGAGGTATCGGAATAATTCTAATGTTTTTTGTGTTCATTGGATTTCCGGATTGTTAGCGCAAGTAATGTGTTCTGTTTTTGCGTGTTCACTCCAAGTGGGAGAGCAAAAGTAAGCACTGTCTGCTTAGAAGTCGTGCTTGAAACTCATTTTTAATAGTGAAACAAGTAAATCAGTGTGGTAATGCTTTATTGTTATAGTTCTTAAGTGACTGAAATTTTGACCATGTGTTTAGAGTTAAGCAACTACGTAAGTTACATGATGTATTTATCTACTTGTCATGCTGAAGTTCATTGGCTTCTTAAAATTTCAGATATAAACAAGCTGGTGGCCGCCCATCTCTGCATGTATTTTATTTGGGATGTAAGTCTCTATAGATCATGTTATGAGTAACGCAATTGGACGAGGTTGCTAGGAAGATATTTAGTTCACCTTTAATGTGATTTGCACTTCATCTTTACAGAGCCAAATCCTGGCGCGCCCAGCCGCTGCTCATGAACCCCGCCTCCATCATCTCCACTTCACCAGAGCCGTCAGTCCACAGGAGTAGGGGTAGCGGATCCCCTATAGCGGCCAAATCCCGGTGCGCCAAGCCGCTGCTCGTGAACCACGCCTCCATCAGCTCCACTACACCGGAGCGGTCAGTCCGCAGGAGTAGGAGTAGCAGGTTCACCCGATGTCTGTCGCCTTCTTCCATATCCAAAAATCTTGTTTTTTGAGTTCAGTTCTTCGTCACATGTTTCACTAACTTACAAACACCTGAACCGGAACTCAATCTCGTGTGTTACCGTCCTCTCATATGGTCTGTTTTATTCTCAGGGACACATTCATGGCTTCATTCAATAAGTGGAATGTGGGCAGATGTTGATCAACAAGTCTGCAGTATTAAGGTTAGCTGCTAGTACATATTATGGAGTTGGGGACATGAGGGAGCGAGTGGTACATGGATCGGTGGGTGTACTCTTTGTAGGTTGAGTAGATTCTTGTTGAAACAACTCTTGTACAACTCTTTCTATCTCACTCATATTTCTAGTTTTTGCATGGGGCATCTTCTAGCATATGATTGAAACCCATTTCCCGTTGTATTATGCATTTAAAAACTCATAAGTAGTTAAGAGTTCATTTGTGGTGGTTAGCAATTCAATAGCTAGAAAAAGGATACATCAGTTCAAATACGCTTGCCATAAGTATTTAAGAGTTTATTTGCGGTGGTTAAATATGAAGGTACTTTGTTCCGAGGACAAGAACAACTAGAAATTCAAATGCTGATGTGTTAAAAAAACTCCAGCTACTTTGTTTAATCTTTTGATGTCTTAATTTCTGCGCTTCTATATAGAATTTGGTGGCTCACTTTTGCTAATTTTCTGCAGTTCTCAGGTTAGAAAACGATCAGTTCCATGTGTATTTAACAGCAGGTCCATGTATATTTAACAGCAAGTCCATGTATTACTACATGAGAGGTACTGCTAGCGAGACTTCACTGCTCCATTCCAACAAACGTGTATACGCAAGCCTGGGTTGGCAAATTACTCTGCTACTGCTGGTTTCAGTTCCCTCACTGGATTTGCAGGCTCACGACCATCCTCTAACACCCCGTCAGTGCCACCGATTTGAAGGAGCTCCATGACTAGTAACTCTGAGTTCTAGTGCTCCTAACGATCGTTTGGAATCTTATCTTCAATATCTTGCTGATATGGAACAGTAGAATGTCGCAATATATACTTGTACAATTTTTTTAGTACTAATGACTAGTACTTGCCTTGACAGTACAATGGCATGCTTCGTTGCCGGTTGCGAGGATGTGCAACATATGTTTAAGCAAACATTTATGTTGTATTACAAATAGAAATCTTTCCTCTGTTCCATAGAAGATTGTGTGACTTCTTTAAACACATTTTAGAAAAGAAGTGTACAGACTGTAGCTTAGCATTTGATAATTGTTTGCAACATATACAACCCGTGGATGATTATGTAATTGTTTTCATGCGTTATCATATGTCCAACAGTTCAGTATGAATTTTATAATCAGTTCAAAGGGCATATCAAATTCGGTATGGTTTTTGCATCAATGGTTACTATCATAAAACACAAAAACATTTCTTGGAGAAGAAAATTTAGCCAATTCAAGTATATAAACCATGCAAGTTCGGTGATCATGACACGTCGAAACACATTTTAAACTAAACCTAAACGTTACATTTCTACAAGTTCAAGTGATCAACCACGTTACATTTCTACAAGTTCAAGTGATCAACCCCTTGAACATTCTGGATTGTGAAAAATAGCTCAGTATAAACACACACATATATCAATACGAGTACTTTGTTTATCAGACGGGAATAAAATAGGATGTGTCTTGCCGTATTGAAAACTTTTTAAATAAATACAAAGTAAAGTCTAGTATGTGGAAACACGCTCAGTACAAAATCATATAGACATCCGTTCAAATACTTTTTTGGAACCATTCAAAACTACTGTGAAAAATACCTCAGTACAAATACACAAATATATCAGTATGAGTAATTTGTTTTTTTAAGGAAAAACACCATGATGGGTCTCACCGTAATTCAAATTACTCTTCAACGGCTGCAAATATGAGAAAACGTTCAACATGACTAAGTTTCGAATTTTCGATAGCTATCCAACGGTATATTGTTTGCCCCATTTCGACAAACTTTTAAAAAAATCGCGTTCAAAATCAAATTTGACCGTATTCGATTTCGTTTTTAAACCGTAAGGAATTAGAAAAACATTTCAATACGAAAAAGTTGCGCATTTTTCGTAGCTTTCCAACGTCGTATAATTTGAGTCAATCCGACAAACCATTTGCAAAAAATCGTGAAAATACGTTTCGCCCAGAATTTCACCGTTTTTCAAATTACTTTTAAATCATATAGAATTAGAAAAAACAATACATATATGGAAGATGCGGATTTTCACCAGCTTTCCAAGGCCATCTTATGTTCTCAATTCCGACAAACCATTTGAAAATTGAGTCCAAAATACGATTCACGTTTTCGGTTTTTTCAAAACTGCTCTTAAACCATTATGATTTTGCAAAAACGTTCAATATACTTGAAATATGGTTGTCAAGAGCTTTCCAACGATATATTACACGCCCCGTTTCGACAAAAAAATTGCAAAAAGTTTTTGAACTAAAGAAAACGATGTGTTAAACACAATTGAAAATAGCCCACCTGAAACCGTCGCGGTGGTTTGGATTAGACGATGTGTTAAACAGAATAGCCCACATATATACCTCGGCAACCGAAAATTCCCCACAGAGAGCAAGGTTCATGATGCGTGGTATGTGCTATACGTACGCCCCCATTCGACGCGTGGTATATATGTATTTCTACTGTATAGCACAAACCAAAAAAGAATCATTCCTTGATGGTCAAATTAACCTCTCTCTCGTTGGGTCAAAGTGATGGAGGACAACCTCACAGGCCCACAGATGGAAGCGTCACACACGAGTGAGTTCCTATACGACAACCACCGCCTGCATGGTATTGCGTGATGTTTGAAAACCAATGCACAACTTTGATGTGGCACCTACCTCCTGGGAACCGGAAAGTCCCCACATGGAGCGAGGTTAATTATGACGTACGCATATATATAGAGTATTCATGTTGCCACCTCTTTGATATGTACTATACCGTGCATATACGTAACACAAACCAAAAAAGAACCATCCTTGTTGGTCAAATTAACGTCTCTCTCATTGTACATTCAACTGATCGACGATGACCTCGCAGGCCCATAGAGAGAGTTACACGCGAGTAAGTATCATACGACAAAACCATCGCGTGCATGTGCCCGTGTGTTATTTGATGCTTGAATACCCAATTGTCGCGGAAACGACACCTATGGGATCACGAGGATCCCTTCTATGGTTGGCGGGGACAGAGTTCTGCAAAGAGCCGGTCTAGTGATTAACACGAGGGGATTTTACCCAGGTTCGGGCCGCAAAGATGCGTAATACCCTAGTCCTGCTTTGGTGTATATTTGGTGTTCTTGAGTTCTTAAACTAGCTGCGGTGCATGCCTAGTCCAAAAAGTCCCAATCCTTCCACAGAATGCCTCGGACCTCCTTTTATATGTCAAAGGGGTCGCCACAGTGGCATATAGGAGGTGGAAAGTATGTACAGTATTACATGTCTATCGCCCGACACTGTAGGACAAACGCATTTAATGCGCTGCCTATGTGCCCTCTTGCTTTATCGGGGACGGCAACAGAGCTCGTCCCGTCCATCGCCGCCTCGCCTTGCTTCGACGTGTGTCTAGGCTGACAATGCATGCAGCGCCATGCTGGCTGGCTGGTTGCTGCGCTGGTGCTGTGATAGGGTCTTCGCGAAGATCTGCATGCCACAACGCAGGTGCTCGCCTAGTTGGCCTAGAAGTTGCATGCTGCCACGCAGGTGCGTGTTTAGTTGGCAGGCTGGTTTCCGCCTCAGAACGGCCGCGGGGCAGCGAAATGTTGGCAGGTGCGGGCGTCCCCGGCAAGGGTCTTGTCGGGGTCTCACGGGCGTCCTCGGCAAGGATCTTGCCGGGGGTCTTTGTCTTCTGGTTCCTATCCAGACTAGCAGGCCTTTGGTCTTTCACAAAGATCTGCATGCCACCATGCAGGCGCTCCCGAGCCTTGGTCTTGATGTTGTCGATGGTGTTAGAACTCTCAGGCTCAAGGGTGGCGGCCTTGCTCGTGTTGGGCAAGTTGCCCCAGCAACACTCTTGCCGGGGCCATGTAGGCCGCCCCGGCAAGCGCCTTGCCGGGGAAGCCTGTTGGGGAACGTAGTAATTTAAAAAAATTTCCTACGCACACGCAAGATCATGGTGATGTATAGCAACGAGAGGGGAGAGTGTTGTCTACGTACCCTCGTAGACCGAAGCGGAAGCGTTGACGCAACGTAGAGGAAGTAGTCGTACGTCCTCCCGGTCCAACCGATCCAAGCACCGTTACTCCGGCACCTCCGAGTTCTTGACACGCGTACAACTCGATGACGCACCCCCGATCTCCGATCCAGCAGAGGCGCGGGGGGGAGTTCCGTCAGCACGATGGCGTGGTGACGATCTTGATGTTCTCCTATCGCAGGGCTTCACCTAAGCACCGCTACAATATGACCGAGGTGTAATATCGTGGAGGGGGGCACCGCACACGGCTAAGGAACGATCTCAATGATCAACTTGTGTGTCTAGGGTGCCCCCTACCCCCGTATATAAAGGAGGGAGGGAGGAGGTGGCCGTCCCAAGGGGGAGGCGCGCCATAGGGGGGCAAACCTACTCCAAGTAGGTTTGGCCCCCCCTTTCCTATTCGGAGTAGGAGAAGGAAGGAAGAGGGGGGAGGAGAGAAGGAAAGGGGGGGCCGGCCCCCCTCCCAATTCGGATTGGGCTTGGGGGGGGGGGCGCCCCCTCTCTTGCTCCTTCTCCCTCCCTTCCACTAGGGCCCAATAAGGCCCATATACTTACCGGGGGGTTCCGGTAACCTCCCGGAGCTCCGGTATATTCCCAAACTCTCCCGGAACCTTTCCGGTGTCCAAATATATCTGTCCAATATATCAATCTTTATGTCTCGACCATTTCGAGACTCCTCGTAATGTCCGTGATCATATCCGGGACTCCGAACAACCTTCGGTACATCAAAATACATAAACTCATAATAGAATTGTCATCGAAACCTTAAGCATGCGGACCCTACGGTTCGAGAACAATGTAGACATGACCGAAACACGTCTCCGGTCAATAACCAATAGCGGAACCTGGATGCCCATATTGGTTCCTACATATTCTACGAAGATCTTTATCGGTCAAACCGCACAACAACATACGTTGTTCCCTTTGTCATTGGTATGTTACTTGTCCGAGATTCGATCGTCGGTATCCAATACCTAGTTCAATCTCGTTACCGGCAAGTCTCTTTACTCGTTCCATAATACGTCATCTCATAACTAACTCATTAGTCACATGCTTGCAAGGCTTAGGTGATGAGTATTACCAAGAGGGCCCAGAGATACCTCTCCGACAATCGGAGTGACAAATCCTAATCTTGAATTATGCCAACCCAACATGTACCTTCGGAAACACCTGTAGAGCACCTTTATAATCACCCAGTTACGTTGTGACATTTGGTAGCACACAAAGTGTTCTTCCGGTAAACGGGAGTTGCACAATCTCATAGTTGCAGGAACTTTGTATAAGTCATGAAGAAAGCAATAGCAGTATACTAAACGATCAAGTGCTAGGCTAACAGAATGGGTCATGTCAATCACATCATTCTCCTAATGATGTGATCTCACTAATCAAATGACAACACATGTCTATGGTCAGGAAACATAACCATCTTTGATTAATGAGCTAGTCAAGTAGAGGCATACTAGTGACTATAGTTTTGTCTATGTATTCACACATGTATCATGTTTCCGGATAATACAATTCTAGCATGAATAATAAACATTTATCATGATATGAGGAAATAAATAATAACTTTATTATTGCCTCTAGGGTATATTTCCTTCAGTCTCCCACTTGCACTAGAGTCAATAATCTAGATTACATTGTAATGATTCTAACACCCAAGGAGTCTTGGTGCTGATCATGTTTTGCTCGTGAGAGAGGCTTAGTCAACGGGTCTGCAACATTCAGCTCCGTATGTATCTTGCAAATCTCTATGTCTCCCACTTGGACTTGGTCCCGAATGGAATTGAAGCGTCTCTTGATGTGCTTGGTCCTCTTGTGAAATCTGGATTCCTTTGCCAAAGCAATTGCACCAGTATTGTCACAGAAGATCTTCATTGGTCCCGATGCACTAGGTATGACACCTAGATCGGAAATGAACTCCTTCATCCAGACTCCTTCATTTGCTGCTTCAGAAGCAGCTATGTACTCCGCTTCACATGTAGATCCCGCCACGACGCTTTGTTTAGAACTGCACCAACTTACAGCTCCACCGTTTAATATAAACACGTATCCGGTTTGTGATTTAGAATCGTCCGGATCAGTGTCAAAGCTTGCATCGACGTAACCATTTACGACTAGCTCTTTGTCACCTCCATATACGAGAAGCATATCCTTAGTCCTTTTCAGGTATTTCAGGATGTTCTTGATTGCTGTCCAGTGATCCACTCCTGGATTACTTTGGTACCTTCCTGCCAAGCTTATTTCTAAGCATACGTTAGGTCTGGTACACAACATTGCATACATGATAGAGCCTATGGCTGAAGCATAGGGAACATTTTTCATTTTCTCTCTATCTTCTGCTGTGGTCGGGCATTGAGTTTGACTCAACTTCACACCTTGTAGCACAGGCAAGAATCCTTTCTTAGCCTGATCCATTTTGAACCTTTTCAAAATCTTGTCAAGGTATGTGCTTTGTGGAAGTCCTATTAAGTGTCTTGATCTATCTCTATAGATCTTGATGCCCAATATGTAAGCAGCTTCACCGAGGTCTTTCATTGAAAAACTTTTATTCAAGTATCCCTTTATGCTATCCAGAAATTCTATATCATTTCCAATTAACAATATGTCATCAACATGTAAAACTAGAAATGCTACAGAGCTCCCACTCACTTTCTTGTAAATACAGGCTTCTCCAAAAGTCTGTATAAAACCATATGCTTTGATCACACTGTCAAAGCGTTTATTCCAATTCCGAAATGCTTGCACCAGTCCATAAATGGAATGCTGGAGCTTGCATACTTTGTCAGCACCTTTTGGATCAACAAAACCTTCCGGCTGCATCATATACAACTCTTCTTCTAGAAATCCATTCAAGAATGCAGTCTTGACATCCATTTGCCAAATTTCATAATCATGAAATGCAGCAATAGCCAACATGATTCGGACAGACTTAAGCATCGCTACGGGTGAGAAAGTCTCATCGTAGTCAACCCCTTGAACTTGTCGAAAACCTTTCGCAACAAGTCGAGCTTTGTAGACAGTAACATTACCATTAGCGTCAGTCTTCTTCTTAAAGATCCAGTTATTCTCAATGGCTTGCCGATCATTGGGCAAGTCAACCAAAGTCCATACTTTGTTTTCATACATGGATCCCATCTCAGATTTATGGCCTCTAGCCATTTTGCGGAATCTGGGCTCATCATCGCTTCCTCATAGTTCGTAGGTTCATCATGGTCAAGTAACATGACTTCCAGAATAGGATTGCCGTACCACTCTGGTGCGGATCTTATTCTGGTAGACCTACGAGGTTCAGCAGAAACTTGATCTGAAGTTTCATGATCAATATCATTAGCTTCCTCACTAGTTGGTGTAGTTGTCACGGGAACCGGTTCTCGTGATGAACTACCTTCCAACAAGGGAGTAGATACAGTTATCTCATCAAGTTCTACTTTCCTCCCACTCACTTCTTTCGAGAGAAATTACTTCTCTAGAAAGGATCCATTCTTAGCAACAAATGTCTTGCCTTCGGATCTGTGATAGAAGGTGTACCCAACAGTCTCTTTTGGGTATCCTATGAAGACACATTTCTCCGATTTGGGTTCGAGCTTATCTGGTTGAAGTTTCTTCACATAAGCATCGCAGCCCCAAACTTTAAGAAATGACAACTTTGGTTTCTTGCCAAACCACAGTTCATAAAGGCGTCGTCTCAACGGATTTTGATGGTGCCCTATTTAACGTGAATGCGGCCGTCTCTAAAGCATAACCCCAAAATGATAGCGGTAAATCGGTAAGAGACATCATAGATCGTACCATATCAAGTAAAGTACGATTACGACGTTCGGACACACCATTTCGTTGTGGTGTTCCAGGTGGCGTGAGTTGCGAAACTATTCCGCATTGTTTCAAATGTAAGCCAAACTCGTAACTCAAATATTCTCCTCCACGATCAGATCGTAGAAATTTTATTTTCTTGTTACGATGATTTTCTACTTCACTCTGAAATTCTTTGAACTTTTCAAATGTTTCAGACTTGTGTTTCATTAAGTAGATATACCCATATCTGCTCAAATCATCTGTGAAGGTGAGAAAATAACGATATCCGCCACGAGCCTCAACATTCATCGGGCCACATACATCTGTATGTATGATTTCCAACAAATCTGTTGCTCTCTCCATAGATCCAGAGAATGGTGTTTTGGTCATCTTGCCCATGAGGCACGGTTCACAAGTACCAATGATTCATAATCAAGTGATACCAGAAGTCCATCAGTATGGAGTTTCTTCATGCGTTTTACACCGATATGACCTAAACGGCAGTGCCACAAATAAGTTGCACTATCATTATCAACTCTGCATCTTTTGGCTTCAACATTATGAATATGTGTATCACTACTATCGAGATTCAATAAAAATAGACCACTCTTCAAGGGTGCATGACCATAAAAGATATTACTCATATAAATAGAACAACCATTATTCTCCGATTTAAATGAATAACCGTCTCGCATCAAACAAGATCCAGATATAATGTTCATGCTCAACGCAGGCACCAAATAAGAATTATTCAGGTCTAATACTAATCCCGATGGTAGATGTAGAGGTAGCGTGCCGACCGCGATCACATCGACTTTGGAACCGTTTCCCACGCGCATCATCACCTCGTCCTTGGCCAGTGCTCGCTTATTCCGTAGTCCCTGTTTCGAGTTGCAAATATTAGCAACAGAACCAGTATCAAATACCCAGGTGCTACTACGAGCTCTAGTTAGGTACACATCAATAACATGTATATCACATATACTTTGTTCACTTTGCCATCCTTCTTATCCGCCAAATACTTGGGGCAATTCCGCTTCCAGTGACCAGTCTGCTTGCAGTAGAAGCACTCAGTTTCAGGCTTAGGTCCAGACTTGGGTTTCTTCTCTTGAGCAGCAACTTGCTTGCCGTTCTTTTTGAAGTTCCCCTTCTTCTTCCCTTTGCCCTTCTTCTTGAAACTAGTGGTCTTGTTGACCATCAACACTTGATGCTCCTTCTTGATTTCTACCTCCGCGGCTTTCAGCATTGCGAAGAGCTCGGGAATAGTCTTGTTCATCCCTTGCATATTATAGTTCATCACGAAGCTCTTGTAGCTTGGTGGCAGTGATTGAAGAATTCTGTCAATGACACTATCATCAGGAAGATTAACTCCCAGTTGAATCAAGTGATTGTTATACCCGGACATTCTGAGTATATGTTCACTAACAGAACTATTCTCCTCCATCTTGCAGCTATAGAACTTATTGGAGACTTCATATCTCTCAATCCGGGCATTTGCTTGAAATATTAACTTCAACTCCTGGAACATCTCATATGCTCCATGACGTTCAAAACATCGTTGAAGACCCGGTTCTAAGCCGTAAAGCATGGCACACTAAACTATAGAGTAGTCATCAGCTTTGCTCTGCCAGACGTTCTTAACGTCGTCAGTTGCATCAGCAGCAGGCCTGGCACCCAGCGGTGCTTCCAGGACGTAACTCTTCTGTGCAGCAATGAGGATAATCCTCAGGTTACGGACCCAGTCCGTGTAATTGCTACCATCATCTTTCAACTTTGCTTTCTCAAGGAACGCATTAAAATTCAATGGAACAACAGCACGAGCCATCTATCTACAAACAAACATAGACAAGCAAGATACTATCAGGTACTAAGTTCATGACAAATTTAAGTTCAATTAATCATATTACTTAAGAACTCCCACTTAGACAGACATCTCTCTAGTCATCTAAGTGATCACGTGATCCAAATCAACTAAACCATAACCGATCATCACGTGAGATGGAGTAGTTTTCAATGGTGAACATCATTATGTTGATCATATCTACTATATGATTCACGCTCGACCTTTCAGTCTCCGTGTTCCGAGGCCATATCTGCATATGCTAGGCTCGTCAAGTTTAACCTGAGTATTCTGCGTGTGCAAAACTGGCTTGCACCCGTTGGAGATGGACGTAGAGCTTATCACACCCGATAATCACGTGGTGTCTCGGCACGACGAACTTTGGCAACGGTGCATACTCAGGGAGAACACTTCTTGATAATTTTAGTGAGAGATCATCTTAAAATGCTACCGTCAATCAAAGCAAGATAAGATGCATAAAGGATAAACATCACATGCAATCAATATAAGTGATATGATATGGCCATCATCATCTTGTGCTTGTGATCTCCATCTTCGAAGCACCGTCATGACCACCATCGTCACCGGCGCGACACCTTGATCTCCATCGTAGCATCGTTGTCATTTACGCCATCTATTGCTTCTACGACTATCGCTACCGCTTAGTGATAAAGTAAAGCAATTACAGGGCGTTTGCATTTCATACAATAAAGCGACAACCATATGGCTCCAGCCAGTTGCCGATAACTTCGGTTACAAAACATGATCATCTCATACAATAAAATATAGCATCACGTCTTGACCATATCACATCACAACATGCCCTGCAAAAACAAGTTAGACGTCCTCTACTTTGTTGTTGCAAATTTTACGTGGCTGCTACGGGCTTAGCAAGAACCGTTCTTACCTACGCATCAAAACCACAACGATAGTTTGTCAAATAGACTCCGTTTTAACCTTCACAAGGACCGGGCGTAGCCATACTCGGTTCAACTAAAGTGAGAGAGACAGACACCCGCCAGCCACCTTTAAGCACGAGTGCTCGTAACGGTGAAACCAGTCTCGCGTAAGCGTACGCGTAATGTCGGTCCGGGCCGCTTCATCTCACAATACCGCTGAACCAAAGTATGACCTGCTGGTAGGCAGTATGACTTATATCGTCCACAACTCACTTGTGTTCTACTCGTGCATATAACATCAACGCATAAAACCTAGGCTCGGATGCCACTGTTGGGGAACGTAGTAATTTCAAAAAATTTCCTACGCACACGCAAGATCATGGTGATGTATAGCAACGAGAGGGGAGAGTGTTGTCTACGTACCCTCGTAGACCGAAGCGGAAGCGTTGACGCAACGTAGAGGAAGTAGTCGTACGTCCTCCCGGTCCAACCGATCCAAGCACCGTTACTCCGGCACCTCCGAGTTCTTGACACGCGTACAGCTCGATGACGCACCCCCGATCTCCGATCCAGCAGAGGCGCGGGGGGGGGAGTTCCGTCAGCACGACGGCGTGGTGACGATCTTGATGTTCTCCTGTCGCAGGGCTTCGCCTAAGCACCGCTACAATATGACCGAGGTGTAATATCGTGGAGGGGGGCACCGCACACGGCTAAGGAACGATCTCAATGATCAACTTGTGTGTCTAGGGTGCCCCCTACCCCCGTATATAAAGGAGGGAGGGAGGAGGTGGCCGGCCCAAGGGGGAGGCGCGCCATAGGGGGGCAAACCTACTCCAAGTAGGTTTGGCCCCCCCTTTCCTATTCGGAGTAGGAGAAGGAAGGAAGAGGGGGGAGGAGAGAAGGAAAGGGGGGGCCGGCCCCCCTCCCAATTCGGATTGGGCTTGGGGGGGGGCGCCCCCTCCCTTGCTCCTTCTCCCTCCCTTCCACTAGGGCCCAATAAGGCCCATATACTTACCGGGGGGTTCCGGTAACCTCCCGGAGCTCCGGTATATTCCCAAACTCTCCCGGAACCTTTCCGGTGTCCAAATATATCCGTCCAATATATCAATCTTTATGTCTCGACCATTTCGAGACTCCTCGTCATGTCCGTGATCATATCCGGGACTCCGAACAACCTTCGGTACATCAAAATACATAAACTCATAATATAATTGTCATCGAAACCTTAAGCGTGCGGACCCTACGGTTCGAGAACAATGTAGACATGACCGAAACACGTCTCCGGTCAATAACCAATAGCGGGACCTGGATGCCCATATTGGTTCCTACATATTCTACGAAGATCTTTATCGGTCAAACCGCACAACAACATACGTTGTTCCCTTTGTCATCGGTATGTTACTTGTCCGAGATTCGATCGTCGGTATCCAATACCTAGTTCAATCTCGTTACCGGCAAGTCTCTTTACTCGTTCCGTAATACGTCATCTCATAACTAACTCATTAGTCACATGCTTGCAAGGCTTAGGTGATGAGTATTACCGAGAGGGCCCAGAGATACCTCTCCGACAATCGGAGTGACAAATCCTAATCTCGAATTATGCCAACCCAACATGTACCTTCGGAAACACCTGTAGAGCACCTTTATAATCACCCAGTTACGTTGTGACGTTTGGTAGCACACAAAGTGTTCTTCCGGTAAACGGGAGTTGCACAATCTCATAGTTGCAGGAACTTTGTATAAGTCATGAAGAAAGCAATAGCAGTATACTAAACGATCAAGTGCTAGGCTAACAGAATGGGTCATGTCAATCACATCATTCTCCTAATGATGTGATCCCACTAATCAAATGACAACACATGTTTATGGTCAGGAAACATAACCATCTTTGATTAATGAGCTAGTCAAGTAGAGGCATACTAGTGACTATAGTTTTGTCTATGTATTCACACATGTATCATGTTTCCGGATAATACAATTCTAGCATGAATAATAAACATTTATCATGATATGAGGAAATAAATAATAACTTTATTATTGCCTCTAGGGCATATTTCCTTCAAAGCCCACCTTGCCCCTTTGCTCTCCGCGTCTTCTGGCTTGAGTACTGCCTTGGTAGTCTTGTACCTTTGCTTCCTCTGCCTCGCTAAGCACGGTCACAGGTGTGGCTTCGACTGCTCGTGGACAAGTAAAGGGGTACAGAAGGGCCCCTACTTCTGTACACCGACAGGAGCCCCTAGGCCTGGGCCACACATAAGGGCAAAGCGTTGTTGGGCCAGGCCCAGAACGGTGCGCGGGTAGGTGTGGCAGAGTTTTATCCGCAGTAACTTCCTTGCTAGTTGCGCTTCCCCATGATTCGCACTGAGTGCGTGACGTGGGGGTCGTGCATGGAACGGTCGTAGCAGGCTTGCGTCACCCTGTGGTGAATAGTAAAGAGGCGGCCTGCATCTTCCCCATAAAAAAGAGGAAACCACAGGGGCACTGCTCATTTACCCTCTGTGCCTTTTCCAATCTTGGAACCGCCGTGCCCCTCTTCTTCCTTAAGCGCACATCGGAGCTTTCTCCCCTGCTCGCTGCCGCCGCACCCCTATTTCCCTTGACCCCTTACCCCCTCTCAGCTGCCATGGCGCCCAAGTCAGGCAAGGGCAAAGGAACGACCAAGGACGCCGGAGGGAAGGAGGCGCCGGAGAGCGAGTTGGTGGAGCTACGAACGCATTGTGCCCTCTTCACCTCGAAGGTCGACATGCTCACCCTCAAGGAGAAGTTCAGGCCCCTATGGGGAAGGGAGACATCAGGGCATCCCGCCATGCGCATCGTCCCTGACCCCTTTGCCAAGGCCGGTCCAAATTGGTATCCTTTCTTCGTCGGCTACTTCTCTTGTGGGCTCTGCCCCCCTTTCTCAGATTTCTTTAATGACATCATGCACACCTACGGCTTCCACCTTCTGGATTTCTTGCCGAATGCCGTGGCGTGCATGGCCTTCTTTGCCCACCTTTGTGAGGGCTTCGTCGGAGTGCACCCCTCCATGGGGCTCTTCCGCCATTACTTCACCCCTCGCATCCAGCCAGGGGCGCCATCTCCGGCTGCATCACGTGGATCCCGAGGACCCAGAGCAGGGGCACGTACCCAGAGGGTGCCCAGGAGGAGAGGTGGGATGAGTGGCGGGGCCGGTGGTGCTGGATCGAGGAGACAGATCCGCAGGAGTTCTGCCGGGTCCGTCGGAGGCCGCCGGTCCGCCGCAAGGACTGGGTTGAGCTTGACGCCGGCGATGAGAAGCTCACGGTCGCCATCACCAGGATCCATCACCTCACCTCGGTTGGGCTTACCCTTGAGATGATCGGGGCTGACTTCATCCGCCGTCGGATTGCCCCGCTCCACAATAAGGGGAGGCCGGTTTGGGATTTCAGGAACGCGACCGATATCATGAGGCTCCACCCCGGCCTAAACCACAACTTCACGGTGCTGTAGCATGCTCATCTTTTCCAGAGGCTTTTTCAGCTCAAGGTTGACGAGTTCGGCGAGGTCGACAGGACCAGCAAGGCCTAGAAGACCGGCAAGGCTGCCAAGGCCGGCAAGTTTCTGTTCGGGTTGCCAGCGTGGGTGGTCCCATTGAGCAACAACTCTTGCCAGACCGCAATCGTCGCTATGATGCCGGTTTTCAACGCGCACATCCTCGATCCGACCTGGGTTGAGCCAAAGGCGGAGCTGGTGCAAGCATTCTTCGACAACTTGTCGGAGAGGTATGTTCGCAACAAGCCACAGCTCATCCATGACACCACCATGGAAGAGCTGGCGTACATCACCGCCAGGGAGGAGGAGGCAGCCCTTGCCGAGGAGGCCGGCAGCCCCCGCACTGTGGAGGATGAGACCAATGAAGTCGCAGAAAAGAGGGAGTTCTCCGAGTGGACGGGGTTTGTCGGGGAAGCCAGTGGCGCCAGCGTTGGGGTTCCCCTTGTTGAAGAAGCGGTCAAGGAGTCGGCTGAAGAGGAGACCGAGGCGGAGGACTCCTCAGCCCCAGGGAGGAAACACGTCCTGCGGCGGGCTAGTTCCGGCGAGCCGGTTTGGCTCGGCAAGACCGCCCAACGGCAACAGGCCTAGGCGCAGCCCGTGCGCCAGGCGAGGGCCGCGGCAGCGAAGAAGGTTATGGCCGCCGCCGCCTCCTCATCCAAGCGGCCCAGGACGCCATCCCCTTCTCCTACCCTTGCGGACGCTGGCCCGGAGGCCGACTTCGATCTTGGGTCCTTCAGCCTGAAGAGGAAGAGGAGGCCAGCGGAGGAGGACAAGTAAGCAGCTTGCCCTTCATCATTTCCCGACCCTCTGTCTGTGCCATCTTTCCCTCACTTGATCTTATCTTTGCAGTGACACGGAGACGCTGGCCCAGTGGGTGGCGAAGAGAGCCAAGGCTTTGATGGGTGTCCATCCTTTGGCGGGCGCTCTGCGCATGCCGGTGTTGGTGGAGATCAGCCCGGACAACAGCCCTTGGCGCAGCCCCCGCTTCAGCCCCCAGCGTGAGTTCATTATTCACTCCCCATCGACAGGCATTGGGGTGTGCATCCTTGGTGCTGACCTTGTCGGGTTCGCAGGAGGAGAACGACAACATGAGGAGTCCCTGAGGGCCACCCCCGACACACCGCCCTCGTCGACCACGCCACCCAGAGGGGCGTCACCGACAAGTGCACCTTCCGCCGAACCCACGCGCATGGAGGAGGAGGATGCAAGCATGGGTGCTGGTGGCTCCGTCCTGGCAATGAACGTTGGCGGGGAGGGGACCACTTCTCCTCATCTCGGCACGGGTAAGCTGCTTGCCTCCCATCCCTTGCTATCCCTGTCATGCGATGTTCTTTCTTTCCTTTGTTCTGACCTTTGACTTTCGGCCTTGCTTCGTCCTCCTTTCTGGTTTCCAGACCCTCCCTAAATGGACCAGGAAGACATTGACACCGTCATCGAGGAGGTCACCAAGGATGCCAAAGTTGAGGCCACCAAGATCGCGGCGGGGGAAGCCGCCAAGTCCGTCGCCGAGGAGGCCGCCAAGGGGCCTGCCGGGGAGGCCGGCAAGGCCCACTGGTGAGGAGGCGGCCGACGACCAACCTTCCTCCCCTGCAGCCCCTATGTCGAGCAAGTACTTGAAGGTGGGTGATGATCTGTTCATCCCCCTTCAGGGACGGCAAGCACCAGAGCGCCAGCCAAAGGGGGGGTGTTTGACGATGAGGCGCTCACTGCCGCCGGGCTCCAGGTTGTCGATGAACTGAGCACCAGTAGCGGTGGTTCCCAAGAGGAGCAGCTCCTCCGGGCCATGGGCGCCAATTTACAGAAGCTTCAGGCTTTCCATCATGCCCGCCAGGACAATGTGAACTCCAGGGAGGTGGCCGTGGACCAGCGGAAGCAGATCTTCAGGAGTGCGTCACCCAGACGCAAGTCTGGTTCGGCGAGGCCTGACAGGAACTGAGGGCCGTCCAAGATCAGCTGGATGAGCGCAAGCGAGAGCTCCTTCTGAAGCAAGCTGACCTCAAGAAGTCCCAGGAGGCAGCGAAGGAACAAGCCGCCAAGGACGAAGCTGACCAGCGGCAGCAACAAGCCTTGCTTGACTCCAAGGAGTAAGACCTTGTTACTCGTGAGCAAGCACTTGCCGCTGGCAAGGATGAGGAAATCGATAAGATCATCGCGCAACGGACCTAGGAGCTGGAGCTAAAGCACAATGATACACCTGATGCTCTGGCCCTGGACCAAGCCGGCAAGGTGGAGAAGCTGGAACTGGAACGGGAGGAGCTTAAGAAGGAGATCTCAAAGCTAGCGAATGATAAGGACACTGTTGACTGCACCCTGGCGGATTTGCAGGTCGCCATCTCCGACAAGACTAAGCTGCTCTCCGAGGCTAACGACTCCATCAATGATCTGAAACTGAAACTGGATGGCTTGGAAGGGATGCTTTCGGAGGTCAGGGCCCATGAGGAGACCCTGAACAAGTCCCTTGTGAGCGAGAGGCAGCTGCGGAAGGATGACGCTGCTGCCCACAAGGACCATGTGGACAACATAAATCACGGGATCGGCCGCCTCAGCGACATTGCAGAGGGGCTCACCACGCAGCTAGCCGTCATGGGCATGCCGGATGTCACGTACTCCTAGGAGGTGAACATAAGCCCCAATGCCAGGCTGACCTTGTTCTTTGAGCGTGTCCTCGATGCCCTATAGCAGCGCCGCTCCAACCGAGCGACCTATCTGGCCAATGAGGCTCGAAAGCTTTGCCGAGGTGCCCTGACCAAGGTGCTCACCAAGGTGGCGTTCTAGAACCCCAACATCGACTTTGCCAACGCGCTTGAGAGCTTGCCAGAGGATGCAGACCACACGACACTCGAAGAGCGTATCGAGCCCGTCATTAGCCGCGTTGACGAAGTCAAGAGGTTGGAAGGCCAGCGCCGGGACTAGTCGCCCCGTTTCTCATTGCCGCTGCGAGTTCATAACCAAGACAATTTTATCTTAAGTTAGGACCGCAGCAACCGCTGATGTAATATAACTTTGCAGTATTTTGAAATGGCGCATGATATCTTCTTGTTTGATCTTTCTTTGTATGTACGCACCCTATGCTTAATTGGATGGGTTTGCCAATGCGTAACCCCGTGCTGTGGCGCTTTGAGGAACGGATCCTTAGCAGCCTGCTGGGGGGCGCTTGTTGCCGGGAAAACCACTTTGCCATTCTCAGCGCAGCCACTTGAACTATTGAGCGGACTCGAAACAGAACCAGGGCGTTGCCAATAGCGGAAGGGTTCCCTTGCATGCAGGTTTTCCATACAAGGAGCAAAATCCTTCGAAGAAGATAACCCTATATAAACAAAGAGGAAATTGCTCTAGGTTTTGCCTGACTTAGCTTTTTGTCGCCACGCGGATGGTCGTTGCAGACGTAGACGACAACGCTCACCTGGCTGATGGCACCAGGGTGTGGCTGGTTGCGGTTGCCCTCTTCTTCGGAGCCACCGTGATGAAGGAGTCGATGCATTGACTTCTAGACCAGATTTCATAGCCTCAGGCTCCCCCTACCTAGCGCGCCAAAGATGTCGGGGAAACGACATCTATGGGATCACGAGGATCCCTTCTACAGTTGGCGGGGAGAGAGTTGTGCAAAGAGCAGGTCTAGTGATCAGTGCGAGGGGATTTTACCCAGGTTCGCGCCGCAAAGATGCGTAATACTCTAGACCTCCTTTGGTGTATATTTAGTGTTATTGAGTTCTTGAACAAGCTGCAGTGCATGCCTAGTCCAAAAAGTCCCAATCCTTCCACCGTATGCTGCAAAACATCGGCGGGTGCGGGCCTGGCTGCGGCCTCGTAGATGCCCCCGGCAAGGATCTTGCCGGGGTCTCGCGGGCGTTCCCGGCAAGGATCTTGCCGGGGGTCTTTGGGCATCCCCGGCAAGAATCTTGCCGGGGGTCTTTGTCTTCTGATTCCTATCTAGACTTGCAAGCCTTTGGTCTTTCACAAAGATCTGCATGCCACCACGCAGGCACTCCCGAGCCTTGGTCTTGATGTTGTCAATTGTGTCATAACTCTGAGGCTCAAGGGTGGCGGCCTTGCTGGTGTTGGGCAAGTTGCCCCGGCAAGACTCTTGTCGGGGCCATGTAGGCCGCCCCGGCAAGTGCCTTGCCAGGGGAAGCCCACCTTGCCCCTTTGCTCTTCGCATCTTCTGGCTTGAGTACTGCCTCGGTAGTCTTGTACCTTTGCTTCCTTTGCCCCGCCAAGCACGGCTGCAGGTGTGGCTTCAACTGCCCGTGAACAAGTAAAGGGGTACAGAAGGGCCCCTACTTCTATACACCGACACCAATGCACAACTTTGACGTGGCACATGCTTCGCAAACCGGAAACGCACTACACCACGATGCGTATCCCCCTCACCTCAAGCTGGTGGGAGGGATTGATACGTCTCCAACGTATCTATAATTTTTGATTGTTCCATGCTATTATATTATTTGTTTTGGATGTTTTATATGCATTAATATGCTATTTTATATTATTTTTGGGACTAACCTATTAACCTAGAGCCCAGTGCCAGTTTTTGTTTTTTCCTTGTTTTAGAGTTTCGCAGGAAAGGAATACCAAACGTAGTCCAAACGGAATGAAACTTTCGCAATGATTTTTCTTGGACCACAAGACATCCAGAGGACCTGGAGTGCAAGTCAGGGAAGCCACAAGGCAGCCACAAGGTCGGAGGGCACGCCCAGGGGGTAGGCGCGCCCCCCACCCTTGTGGGCCCCTCGTGACTCCACCGACCTAATTCTTCCGCCTATATATTCTCAAATATTCCAAAACCAATCAGGAGAGCCACGAAAACACTTTTCCACAACTACAACCTTTTGTACTCATGAGATCTCATCTAGGGGCCTTTTCCGGCGTCCTGCCGAAGAAGGATTCAATCACGGAGGGCTTCTACATCAATACCATTACCCTTCCGATGAAGCGTGAGTAGTTTACCACAGACCAATGGGTCCATATCTAGTAGCTAGATGGCTTATTCTCTCTCTTTGATTCTCAATACCATGTTCTCCTCGATGTTCTTGGAGATCTATTCGATGTAATACTTTTTTGTGGTGTGTTTTCCGAGATCCGATGAATTGTGGATTTATGATCAGCTTAATTATGAATATTATTTGAATCTTCTCTGAATTCTTATATGTAGGATTTGATATCATTGCAAGTCTCTTCGAACTATCGATTTGGTTTGGCCAACTAGATTGGTTTTTCTTGCAGTGGGAGAAGTGCTTATCTTTGGGTTCAATCTTGCGTGTCCTTTCAAAGTGACAGTAGGGGCAACAAGGCACGTATTGTATTGTTGCCATCGAGGATAACAAGATGGGTTTTTCATCATATTGCTTGAGTTTATCCTGCTACATCATGTCATCTTACTTAATGCGGTACTCTATTCTTCATGAACTTAATACTCTAGATGCAGGAAGGAGTCGGTCGATGTGTGGAGTAATAGTAGTAGAGGTAGGCAGGAGTTGGTCTACTTGACACGAACGTGATGCCTATATTCATGATCATTGCCTTAGATATCGTCATAACTTTGCGCTTTTCTATCAATTGCTCGGCAGTAATTTGTTCACCCACCATAATATTTCCTATCTTGAGAGAAGCCTCTAGAGAAACCTATGGCCCCCGGGTCCATTTTCCATGATATAAGTTTCCGATCTACAATATTAGTTTCCGGTTTTCTTCCTTTGCAATCTTTTACTTTTCGATCTGAAAACCAAAAATACCAAAAATATTTACTTTACTGTTTATCTATCTCTATTAGATCTCACTTTTGCAGGTAACCGTGAAGGGATTGACAACCCCTTTATCGCGTTGGGTGCAAGTTTGTTTGATTGTTTGTGCAGGTATTCGGTGACTTGTTTGTTGTATCCTATTGGATTGATACATTGGTTCTCAAAACTGAGGGAAATGCTTACTCTACTTTGCTGCATCACCCTTTCCTCTTCAAGGGAAAAACCAACGCAAGCTCAAGAAGTAGCAGGAAGAATTTCTGGCACCGTTGCCGGGGAGATTTACGCCAAGTCAAGACATACCAAGTACCCATCATAAACACTCATCTCTTGCATTCATTATTCGCCATTCGCCTCTAGTTTTCTCTCCCCCGCTTCTAAAATGATTTTCGAAAAGATTTGCCTTTTCTTCCCTGCTCTTCCATTCGTCTTCTTCGCTTCCTTTTTGTGTGCTCGTGTGTTGGATTGTTTGCTTTGTCATGATGACTCAAGGGAATACCAAATTGTGTGACTTTTCCAATACCAACAACAATGATTTTATTAGTACTCTGATTGCTTCCGCTACTAATGCGGAATCTTGTGAAATTAATGCTGCTTTGCTGAATCTTGTTATGAAAGATCAATTTTCCGGCCTTCCTAGTGTAGATGTTGCATCCCATCTAAACAATTTTGTTGATTTGTGTGATATGCAAAAGAAAAAATATGTGGATAATGATATGGTTTAATTGAAGCTATTTCCGTTCTCGCTTAGAGACCGTGCGAACACTTCGTTTTCATCTTTGCCTAAAAATAGTATTGATTCATGGAATAAGTGTAAAGATGCTTTTATTTCCAAGTATTTTCCTCCAGCTAAAATCCTCCCCCTTAGGAACGATATTATGAATTTTAAGCAACTTGATCATGACCGTGTTGCACAATCTTGGGAGAGAATGAAATTGATGATACGAAATTGACCTACTCATGGTTTGAATTTGAGGATGATTTTACGAAAAAAGTTATGCTGGATTGAATTTTGCTTCTAGAAATCTTTAAGATTCGGCCGCGGGAGGTACTTTTATGGAAATTACTTTAGGAGAAGCTACTAAACTCCTAGATGATATTCTGGTTAATTATTCTCAATAGCATACTGAAAGATCTTCCACTAGTATAAAAAGTGCATGCAATTGGAGAGATTAATGTTTTGAGTGGAAAATGGATGAGCTTATGAAATTATTTGCTAGCAAGAGTCCTCCTATTGATCCTAATGATATGCCTGTCTCTACTTTGATTGAGAATAATAATGAATCTATGGATGTGAATTTTGTTGGTAGGAACAGTTTTGGTAATAACGCGTACCGAGGTAATTCTAACCCTATGCCTTTTCCTAGTAATTCCTCTAATAATTATGGTAATTCCTAAAACAATTCTTATGGAAATTATAATAATATGCCCTCTGATTTTGATACTAGTGTTAAAGAATTTATGAGTTCGCAAAAGAATTTCAATGTTTTGATTGAAGAAAATTTGCTTAAGATTGATGATTTGGCTAGGAACATGGATAGAATTTCTCTTGAAGTTGATTCTTTGAAACTTAGATCTATTCCACCCAAGAATGATATAAATGAGTCTCTCAAAGCTATGAGAATTTCCATTGATGAGTGCAAGGAAAAAACCGCTAAGATGCGTGCTAAAAAAGATCTTGGTTTATAAAAGCGCGTTCTTCCAGTTTCCGTGAAAATAATGATGAAGATCTTAAAGTGATTGATGTGACTCCTATTGAATATTTGTTTTACAATATAAATCTTCATAAATATTGGGACTTGAGATGAGTCAACTTTAGTTAAAAGGCATCCCAATGATTGGGAGTTGTTAGATTTAGATGCAAAAATTGATAAAAGTGGGATTGGAAAGGTCAAAACTTTAGGTAGCGATGAACCCAGTCTTTTGGATTTAAAGGAATTTATATGATAATTGTTCTTTAATAGATTTTATTTCCTTGTTGCAATCCATGTTGAATTGTCCTCATGCTTATAATCAAAACAAAGCTTTTACTAAACACATCGTTGATGCTATGATGCAATCTTTTGAAGAAAACCTTGAATTGGAAGTTTCTATTCCTAGAAAACTTTATGATGAGTGGGAACCTACTATTAAGATTAAGATCAAAGATTATGAGTGCCATGCTTTGTGTGATTTGGGTGCTAGTGTTTCCACGATTCCAAAAACTCTTTGTGATGTGCTAGGTTTCCGTGAATTTGATGATTGTACCTTAAATTTGCATCTTGCGGATTCCACTATTAAGAAACCTATGGGAAGTATTAATCATGTTCTTATTATTGCAAAAATAAATTATGTGCCCGTAGGTTTCATTGTTGTTGATATAGATTGCAATCCTACATGTCCTATTATTCTTGGTAGACCTTTCCTTAGAACGATTGGTGCAATTATTAATATGAAAGAATGAAACATTAGATTTCAATTTACGTTAAGGAAAGGTATGGAACACTTCCCAAGAAACAAAATTAAATTGCCTTATGAATCTATTATGAGAGCCACTTATGGATTGCATGCCAAAGATGATAATACTTAGATCTATCCATGTTTTATGCCTAGCTAAGGACGTTAAACAATAGCGCTTGTTGGGAGGAAACCCAATTTTATTTTTGATTTTTTAGGTTCTGTTTTGAAATAAATATTTCATCTAGCCTCTGGTTATATGAGGTTTAATTAGTGTTTGTGCCAAGTAAGACCTTTGGGATAGCTTACGGTGATAGTTGATTTGATCTTGCTGAAAAACGGAAATTTTGTGCTCAGGAAAACAATTCTTATTTTCATAGGAAGTGTGATAAAGTACTGATTCATTTTGAAGGTGATTAATAAACAAATTTCATAGGTTGTGCTAATTTTTCAGAATTTTTGGAGTTAGATAAGTATTCGAAATATCCAGATTGCTACAGACTGTTCTGTTTTTGACAGATTCTGTTTTCTATGTGTTGTTTGCTTATTTTGATGAATCTATGGCTAGTATCGGGGGCTATGAACCTTGCAAAAGTTGGAATACAGTAGATATTACACCAATATAAATAAAGAATGAGTTCACAACAGTACCAAAAGTGGTGATTTATTTTCTTATACTAACGGAGCTTATGAGATTTTCTGTTGAGTTTTGTGTTGTGAAGTTTTCAAGTTTTGGGTAAGGATTTGATGGACTATGGAATAAGGAGTGGCAAGAGCCTAACCTTGGAGATGCCCAAGGCACCCCAAGGTAATATTCAAGGACAACCAAGAGCCTAAGCTTGGGGATGCCCCGGGAGACATCCCCTCTTTCGTCTTCGTCTATAGGTAACTTTACTTGAGGCTATATTTTTATTCACCACATGATATGTGTTTTACTTGGAGCGTCTTGTATGATTTGAGTCTTTGATTTTTAGTTTTCCACAATCATCCTTGTTGTACACACCTTTTGAGAGAGACACACATGAATCGTGATTTATTAGAATACTCTATGTGCTTCACTTATATCTTTTGAGCTAGGCAATATTGCTCTAGTACTTCACTTATATCTTTTTAGAGCGGCGGTGGTTTTATTTTATAGAAATTGATGAAATCTCGTACTTCACTTATATTATTTTGAGAGTCTCCAAACAGCATGGTAATTTTCTTTGGTTACAAATTTAGTCCTAATATGATAGGCACATCCAAGATGGATATAATAAAAACTTTCATATAAAGTGCATTGAATACTATGAGAAGTTTGACTCCTTATCATTGTTTTGAGATACAAAGATGGTGATATTAGAGTGATGCTAGTAAGTAATTGTGAATTTGAGAAATACTTGTGTTAAAGTTTGTGATTCCCGTAGCATGCATGTATGGTGAACCGTTATGTGATGAAGTCGGAGCATGATTTATTTATTGATTGTCTTCCTTATGAGTGGCGGTCGGGGATGAGCGATGGTCTTTTCCTACCAATCTATCCCCCTAGGAGCATGCGCGTAGTACTTCGTTTTGATAACTAATAGATTTTTTCAATAAGTATATGAGTTCTTTATGACTAATGTTGAGTCCATGGATTATACGCACTCTCTCCCTTCCACCATTGCTAGCCTCTCTAGTGCCGCGCAATTTCCGCCGGTACCATAAACCCACCATATACCTTCCTCAAAACAGCCACCATACCTACCTATTATGGCATTTCCTTAGCCATTCCAAGATATATTGCCATGCAACTTTCCACTGTTCTGTTTATTATGACATGCATCATCACTGTCATATTGCTATGCATGATCATGTAGTTGACATCGTATTTGTCGCACAGCCACCGTTCATAATTCTTTCATACATATCACTCTTGATTCATTGCACATCCCGGTACACCGCTCGAGGCATTCACATAGAGTCATATTTTGTTCTAAGTATCGAGTTGCAATTCTTGAGTTGTAAGTAAATAAATGTGTGATGATCTTCATTATTAGAGCATTGTCCCATGTGAGGAAAGGATGATGGAGACTACGATTCCCCCACACGTCGGGATGAGACTCCGAACGAAAAAAAGAGTCCAAAAAATGAGAGAAGGCCCAAATAAAAAATGAGAGAAAAGAGAGAAGGGGCAATGCTACTATCCTTTTACCACACTTGTGCTTCAAAGTAGCACCATGCTCTTCATGATAGAGAGTCTCCTATATTTTCACTTTCATATACTAGTGGAAATTTTTCATTATAGAACTTAGCTTGTATATTCCAATGGTGGGCTTCCTCAAATTGCCCTAGTTCTTCATGAGCAAGCAATTTGGATGCACGCCCACTTAGTTTCTTTCTGAGTTTTCATGAACTTATAGCTCTAGTGCATCCGTTGCATGGCAACCCCTACTCACTCACATTGATATCTATTAATGGACATATCCATAGCCCGTTGATATGCCTAGTTGATGTGAGACTATCTCCTTCTTTTTGTCTTCTCCATAGCCACCTTCTATTCCACCTATAGTGCTATGTCCATGGCTCACGCTCATGTATTGCGTGAAAGTTGAAAAAGTATGAAACAATTGCTTGGCTTGTCATCGGGGTTGTGCATGATTTAAATATTTTGTGTGATGAAGATGGAGCATAGCCAGACTATATGATTTTGTAGGGATAAGCTTTCTTTGGTCATCTTATTTTGAGAAGACATAATTGCCTTGTTAGTATGCTTGAAGTATTATTGTTTCTATCTAATATTAAAATTTTGTTTTGAATCATACGGATCTAAACATTCATGCCACGATAAAGAAAATTACATGGATAAGTATGTTAGGTAGCATTCCACATGAAAAATTCTATTTTTATCATTTACCTACTCAAGGACGAGCAGGAATTAAGCTTGGGGATGCTTGATACGTCTCCAACGTATCTATAATTTTTTATTGTTCCATGTTATTATATTATTTGTTTTGGATGTTTTATATGCATTAATATGCTATTTTATATTATTTTTGGGACTAACCTATTAATCTAGAGCCCAGTGCCAGTTTCTGTTTTTTCCTTGTTTTAGAGTTTCGCAGAAAAGGAATACCAAACGGAGTCCAAACGGAATGAAACTTTCGCGATGATTTTTCTTGGACCAGAAGACATCCAGAGGACTTGTAGTGCAAGTCAGGGAAGCCACGAGGAAGCCACAAGGACGGAGGGTAGGCCCAGGGGGTAGGGCGCGCCCCCACCCTTGTGGGCCCCTCGTGACTCCATCGACCTAATTTTTCCGCCTATATATTCTCAAATATTCCAAAACCAATCAGGAGAGCCACAAAAACACTTCTCCACCACTGCAACCTTCTATACTCACGAGATCTCATCTAGGGGCCTTTTCCGGCGTCCTGCCGGAGAGAGATTCGATCAGGGAGGGCTTCTACATCAACACCATTGCCCTTCCGATGAAGCGTGAGTAGTTTACCACAGACCTACGGGTCCATAGCTAGTAGCTAGATGGCTTCTTCTCTCTCTTTGATTCTCAATACCATGTCATGTTCTATTCGATGTAATACTTTTTTGCGGTGTGTTTGCTGAGATCCGATGAATTGTGGATTTATGATTAGCTTATCTACGAATATTATTTGAATCTTCTCTAAATTCCTATATGCATGATTTGATATCTTTGCAAGTCTCTTCGAACTATCGATTTGGTTTGGCCAACTAGATTGGTTTTTCTTGCAATGGGAGAAGTGCTTAGCTTTGGGTTCAATCTTGCGGTGTCATTTCCCAGTGATAGAAGTGGCAGCAAGGCACGTATTGTATTGTTGCCATCGAGGATAACAAGATGGGGTTTTCATCATATTGCTTGAGTTTATCCCGCTACATCGTGCCATCTTACTTAATGCGTTACTCTGTTCTTCATGAACTTAATACTCTAGATGCAGGCAGGAGTCGGTCGATGTGTGGAGTAATAGTATTAGACGCAGGCAGGAGTCGGTCTACTTGAGACAGACGTGATGCCTATATTCATGATCATTGCCTTAGATATCGTCATAACTTTGCGCTTTTCTATCAATTGCTCGGCAGTAATTGGTTCACCCACCGCTAATATTTCCTATCTTGAGAGAAGCCTCTAGTGAAACCCATGGCTCCCGAGTCTATTTTCCATGAAGTTTCCGATCTAGAATATTAGTTTCTGATTTACTTCCTTTGCAATCTTTTACTTTCCGATCTATAAACCAAAAATATTTACTTTACCGTTTATCTATCTCTATCAGATCTCACTTTTGCAGGTAACCGTGAAGGGATTGACAACCCCATTATCGCGTAGGGTGAAAGTTTGTTTGATTGTTTGTGCGGGTATTTGGTGACTTGTTCGTTGTCTCCTACTGGATTGATACCTTGATTCTCAAAACTAAGGGAAATACTTACTCTACTTTGTTGCATCACCCTTTCCTCTTCAAGGGAAAACCAACGCAAGCTTAAGAAGTAGTAGGGACTCATGTGTATGCACGTGCCCGAACTTTGATATGGAATCTCACCATGATCCACGCCTTAACACACATGCCAAGATGAATCCACCTTTGGTCAAATTCCTCTCATTGTCGGTGGAAACTGAAAACCTTTCGGGCTAACAAATGGGCACGTCGCTGATAACCGCACGAGGGAGTGTCCGAGAGGACCACCAATGCATGCATGTGGCCCGAACATGTATGTATGAAAGGGTTGTGTAATGCTTTAAATAACCAATTCACGACTTTGATGTGGCATATATGACTCACAAAATGATCAATAGTCCCACACGGAGGCTCACGACTCATAGTGTAGCCCCCCCCCACACAGACACAGACACACACATCCCGCACCACCACAGCCACTCTGAGGCATGTCAAACTTTTTGTGCAGTGAACATGTGACCAAAGGAGTGTCGTGTTCAAATTTTAAAAAAAACAGAGATCATTCAGCTGTTTTTATACATCGATTGATTTCCTAGAGATTTAATGTGCAAAAACCAAATTTGAGCTACATGTGCACCAAAATGGATTGCAAAATCATATGTGTGTCCCTGGGTGCATGTTTCCCCATGCAAGAGATTTCAAAAAATTGAGAATATAGAGTTTCAAAATTCAGTAAATCCAAAACTTAGTTGAAATTCGTGAAACTTATCGTGGTGTCATATATGGACACTAGTAGACTGTGATACTGTATTTTTGTTGTGAAATTTGAGACGCGTTTTGATATAATCTTCTTACAAACAGGAGATAGTTAATAATTGGCAACAAATATCTCATACAGATTATTTATTCAAACCGTGTGCATTAGACCGTGCCATGCTTCGGTTAAGCAGTAAAGTGGCAGAATGAATCATCAAAAAAATCAAAAAATATATGTGCCGCCACGCCCCCCGTGTGCCGTGGAAGCAGGCGTGAGTTGACGGGACGCATGCGAGCAGTCTGCCGCGTAGGAAGACTGGGAGGCGTGCGTGCAGGTGTGTGAATTGAGAGGAGGCGTTTTCGCGGCGCAGTGTCACCGGGAGTCGTGCGAGTAGTTGTGTGAAATGATGGTAGGAATGCCAGAAAACAGACGTGCAGGCTCACGGGGAGGCGAGACAGCCTTTGACCACCGCCCGCCTTGCTCCTACTGGTCTGCATTATTGGCGCACCCGAACCCCGGCCATAATAGGCCACCACACCCCCGGTCCATTGTTGTCACCAACGTCTGGACTCTAGAGTGTATGAGGATGCCGCCGAAGCACACCATCGGAGGGAGTGGTGACGCCGGGGCTGGTGAAGCACCCGGCAACGCGTGAAGCAGGGCACAGAGGTTGCTGTCGCCAGCGACGAGGTCTCACACAGGCAACGGCACGACCTTGACTTCGTCGGCGCTGTCGTGCCCCCCCTAGCCAGATCCGGAGGTTAACAGCAACTCTGACAAGGAGTGCGACTCCGACCGAAACGGATTAGTCGTCTATATACCCATGTGCAGCAAACGTATCATGTATTTTCTCTGGTTACTCCCCCCTCTCTAATTTCTTTGGAATACAAATCCTATGGTTATGTTTTGTCAGTCCATGAAATCAGAGAAATTAAGATCTGTTAGATGCACGAAGTGTATTGATTGTTTGAATGGTATCCGTATAGGGTTAGTGATTAATTGTTTGTTCTGTACAAATGATTTTTGCCAATAATCCGACCAGGGTTAGCGTGCGTGCTAATAATTAGTGGCCAGATCTTGAGAATTGATTTTGAATGTCCTACATATATGTTTGTGCCTTTTCTTTCCAGATCTTGAGAATTTATTTTGAATCTCATACATGTATGTTTCTGCCATTTTTTCAGATTGATATGTACACAGATGAGGCTCCGGCCAGCGCCGCCACCGGATGTAGATCTTGAACCCGGCTGCACGGCCAGAAGCGGCCACACCCCCTGGACCTGAGGAACTAGTAGAATCTCTGGCGGACCACATCAGCGATCTCCCAAATGCCATTCTTGGGGAGATCATGTCCCTTCTCCCCACCAAGGATGACTGCCGCACACAAGTCCTCGCATCTCAGTGGCGCACTCTATGGCGCACCACGCCTCTTAATGTCGACTGTTGTCAGCTATCTGTCGATGATGATTCTGAACTCCTCGGAGCAATCATCTCCTCCCACCAGGGCTCCATTCAATCATCTCCTCCCACCAGGGCTCCATTCAACGCATCTGCATCCCCGCATGCTACCTGCTGGACATACCCTGCATGGTGGCCGCCTGGCTGACATCCCGTCAATTTGATAAACTCCAGTAGCTTGAGCTCTACCATTACTACAAGGATAGGTTACCACCAAGAGCTGCATATGTGCCCTCACTACCGATGCCCATCTCATGGTTTCCCTCCTCTCTCCACACCGCCACCTTGACCCAATGCCATCTAGCAGACAATCTGGTACAAATGCTTCGGCTCCCACTTCTGAAAAAACCTGCGCTTGTGTTGGCTGATCTGTCGGTGGCCTCACTGCACAGCATCATCCACGCTAGTTGCCCTGCACTGGAGCGTTTGGTGCTTTTTTGGAAAAGGAATCCATATCCCTTGTCTCAAAATAAAGTCGCCTCACCTTGTAAGAATTGGAATTCATTTTAAAGGACAGGAGGTCGTCATCGAAGATGCACCTTCACTTCAAAGGTTGCTCCTTGATTGTTGTTATAAACCTTCGCAAATAATTGTGGTCTCTACGCCTAAACTGGAGACCTGGATGTATTTCCTGATCCGTTTGAAGGTTACAAGTTGGTGGTTGGCTCCACACTTATTCAGGTACTGTATGGTATCCATGTACACTTATCTGCATTTTTCATTTGTGCGCATAAGTTAAATATCTTCTTGGATTACACTTTCGGTGCTAATATTATGTTCTATGCTGAATGAAGAGCTTGTCCATGGATGGCGTATCAGGGGCGCTGTATTCTGTCAAGACCTTATATATTTATATAGGGTGTCTTGATATGAACACCACTATTGGCTTGCTGCGATGCTTTCCATGTCTGGAGAATTTGTATATAAAGGTGATGATTTCACACACATTGAAAGCCCATACATAATGTACTAGAATTAACCATTCAACTATCGCTCCTTCGACGTACTCTATTTTAGACATTAACTGTTTTTAATCTTCATGTCTATTTAGGTACAAGGACTTCGAGAAAAAGGTCTAACCAATCGATGGAAGAGGAAGCACAAGGATTTTCTCAGATCTCATGACATTCGTTTGAAGACAATAACGGTGGGAGGATATGCATCCAACTATGTAAACAGTAACTTTGTCACATTCTTCATGAGGAATGCGAGGGCACTATTGTCTGTGAGGATTAAGTTTTTCAACAAGAAATTTCTCGTGGAACAGTATGTTGAACATCATAAAAAGAAGTTTTAGGTGGACCTAAGGGCTTCTGATTGTGCTCGGCTTATATTTACAACAATTTGCCATCATCATGGACCAGTTTACGGATCAGATTGATCCATTTGATTGTGACTGCCAAAAACTTTGGTTGAGTTAAATATTATTTCCCTATTCAATCTGGGTTATGTGTAGACGTGATGAACAATTAATCCTCGTGCTTTTGTACCTTTTCTAAACTGGAGTTAGATACTGTTGCCCTTTTCAACTCGGCTTTGACCTATATTTTGTTTCATACTGGGCTTTGATCTTTGTTCATTACAGAACCCGCAAGTTCTTAGCGCCCGCTAGCACCCACCAAACTTATTTTCAGCTAGCACAGCAAATGGGATGTAATTCTTAATAGTAAAAGTTGCATGATAGTGATAAATTTGGATTGTGACATTTGGGATCCACGAGGAAAAAGCCTGTCCAGGGCTGTGCCGACTCGACAATAAACATTGAGAAACCTGGTTTTAAAATTACTGTAAATCCAAAACTCGCCTCAAAATCATGAAACATAGCATGGTCTTATGACATGGCACCAAGATGTTGTGGCAAAACAATAGTCGAATTTGAGACAAGTTTTGGTATAAACTTCTTACAAACCGGAGCTTCTCTCAAGAAGCCTCATGATTCCAAGAGGGAACTTGTCACATATATGTGTGCGAAACGACATACGCTGTTTCTTCCCGCCTTGATTTATTTTCAGAGGCAACATGCAACTACAAGAGTGTGGTCCTAAGAAATATGAAATTATTCAACGTTCGTTTTTCTTTTTTATACATTATTTAAGTTTTCTGGGCATTTTGGAACATACTTTGGTGTGTGCAAAGGTCATGTGTCTACTAACCACCTATGTAATTGGATGTTCAATTTGGTTATGGAATCAAGTCCTTATAAGTACATATATTGTTGTTCTATATGCAATGACAATGCACACAGACCATACTAGGAAACACGTTGGTGATGAATTCATCAATCGCTGACATTCGTATACCAGCAAGTGTTTGCCCACAACACACATGGCTTATTAGCAGAAATTGTCTATGTTATTATCGGTCTTCGCACACATATTTATTAGGAACCTGTTTGCCGTATATCGCACACACCTTGAACCGGCTGACTGTTTCTGTTGTGTTTCCTAATCACAAACAGTTCATCTGAGTGAACTGTATGCCGTATATCGCACACACCTTCATCTAGCTGCCCGTTTCTATTGTTACGCCTCATCACAAATTGTTAATCCGACTGAACTGTATGTCGTATATCGCACACGCCTTCATTTGGCTGCCTATTTTCGTTCTTCTTCCTCATCCCAAATAGTTCATTGAACTAAACTGTATGCCCCGCATTGCACACGCAACTAATATTTAAACCGTGTTTGATGTATCTGCCATCGCAAACGTTTTGCATCTTTTTAGACGGTTTATAACACTATTTGTGATTAATGCATCGCACACTGCTTCGTTGAAGGGTCTCTGATTATAGTGTCGCGTTAGCAGCATCCTGCAGCAGTGTTCGAGTGGAATACGCTTTCTGCACAGAGAAACGTATTTGAGCCGAAGTGCAAAGAGAATACGCTTTCAGAACTGAGCAAACGTATTTTGTCCAAAGAAGAACCGAAGTACGCTTTCACTAAATGAAAGCATATTTTAATGAAATTGGTTTTCACTTAAAACACGCGAGCCTAGGTCTTAGCCAAATACAGGTGGGGTTGAGGGGAGGGGCCGGCTCGGTCATCTTCTTCCTTGCCCTGCCCCCGATAGAAGTAGAGGAGGGAGAAGGGGAGGGGCGAACGGTGTCGGCCTCCGGCGGCTCCGGCGGTCTCCGGCCAGGGCGAGAACACCAGCAAGCTCGGGCAGGCGCGGCGCCTCCGTTCAGGCAAAGAGCTCACGCCGGGGATGTGCAGGGCAGCCGCGGTCCATGGTGACAAAGAGCAGAGGAAGGCGGTAGCCAGACTAGGGGACGGCGACCACAGGCGCTCCGGCGGTGAGCTGAGGGGCTTGGGAGGATCTACGGTGAGAGGGGGAGCTAGTGGTGAGGTCAGAGGGTGGAGGGGAGGGCTACAACCGGAGGTAGCCGAGGGGATCGCCGGCGGCCATGGCGGCTGGAGGGGCAGTGGGTTGGCTCCAGTGGGCCGGGAGGGGCTTTGAGAGAGCGAGGGAGGTCATGGCAGCTTTATATAGGCATGGGGAGGGCTCAGGAGGGCTCTAGAGCTTGCAGGCTAGCGGCCATGGCGATGGCCGGGGCTGCAGGTCACGAGCGAGCTCGATGGTGACTTGACGACGGCAAGACAGGACGGGGCAGAGGCGAAGAAGTGAGCGCACGATCACAAGGGAGCTGTTGGACAAGGTTAGATAGCAGGGGAGGCGGGGGAACAGACGAGCATCATGGATGCAAAGTCCAGAGCGCGCTATTTGGCATGCCAGGCATGTAGTCAGCGCATGAACAGGCACACGTGGTGCACTTTGGCCGGCCAGACCATGTCTGCTAGATAAGTCATTGAACACTGAGTGCTAACAAAGAAAGAAATGAGAACGAGGGAGCTTGAGATGACCACAGCTTGTTGGAATCCACAGGAGTAGCAAGATGTTTGATGTGCAGTGAGAGAGACTGGACTAGAGATAAACTCTTGTCTTTGGCTGAGAGTGATCACATACTAAGGTGATCATCTCTACAAATTTTCAGCCCATTCAGATGAAGATAAATAGCACTTGCTGTAGAATGTACCCCACTGGTCAGAAATGCAAAGTATGAAGTAACACTCTCATGACAAATGGGATTGAGCTGAATTTTGGAGGAGATGGGTTATATAAGCATATGAAGGCACTATACAAGCTTCATACATTTGGACATACCAAAATGGTACTTGCTAAACAATGCAGCTCTATGGACAGAATTTTGGGAAAATTATAGAGAGATAATGGTTTGATTAAATGAGCCCAAATTTTATGTAGAGGTTTTATATATGTAGGAGCATGTCCTGGTAAATTTTCAGCAACAATGAAGCAATATAAAATATAGTTGCTTCACAACCTAAAAATTTAACCAGAAACCAAGATTTTTTAGGTGAGCTAACATAGATAATTTAAATGAGCTGAAATTTATGGAGAGTCGAGATTTGGGTATATTAAGGAGCTTGCAAAATTTCAACTCATTTTGATATTCCTAGCTAGTACTTCCTTCACCAAGGCTTCCATCTCATAGAAACTTGGGAAATTTACCGAGGAAGCTTCACTAGGCAAATTGAGTTGAATTTTGACATGGGACAATGATATGGATATGAAAGAGTGCCTAAAGTTTTTGGGGACAAACAAGCAAATATAAATATCACTTCCTTCTCAAAAATCCACTTAGGGCAGAATAGAAAAAGGAATATTTGTCAATTATTTTTGAACTAGGCAAGGAATAATTTTGACATAGCTTTGAAAGATATGTCCCATAGGATTAATTATTTTGGCCATAGCTTTGAAAAAAATCAAAACAATATTCTTAGGAGCTCATGGATATTTATTTTGGCCATTTGGATTAATTCGATAAATATTTGCATTGGAAATATATTTCTATATACATGAAATATGGTCCAAAAATTATGCCATTTATAAAGGAGCTCTGGAATAATATATCTAGCTCCTGCAAAAATTGGCATAAGGTAATAAATTGATTTAGTATTTTATTAAATCAAAACAAATGTCAGAAAAATTAGAAAACAAAAATAAAAGAAAGGAGGGGCTTACCTGGGGCTCCCCCCTATGCAGCCCAGCCGCAGCAGGCCGGCCCAGCCAGCAGGCGGCCCAGCCCACCTGGCCCCCCCTCCTCTGTCGTCTTCCTCCCCGACAGGGGGACGGCGCGTGCCCGACGCGCGCGCACCGCCGCGCCTCCACCTCCTGCTTCCCCTGGCCACCTCTTGCTTCCTCCTCGTCGCCCTGGAACGCCCCGGACGACGCCATGCAGCCCCGACCGCCCTCTCACTCTCTCCCGAACTCTTCCCCCCTCTTCTGCTCCCTCTCCCTCTCGAGCCCGAGCGCAGCCGCAGCCGTGCCACCGTAACGCCGCGGCCACCGTCTCCTCCTCAACCCCTCGCTGTGCCTGCAAGCTCCGCCTCGACCCCCTCTTCCTCTCCACCGAGCCACGAGGTCCCGGACGCGCTGCAACGCCGCCACCATCGCTGTTTCCGTCGCCGGCCACCGAAGATCGCCGCGGTCGATTCGCCGCCTCCGACGCCTCCCCGAGCCCACTTCGACTGCCGCTGCAACCGCGGTGAGCTCCGCCACCGCTCCCCCCTCCCCGTTTAACTGCCCGCGCGCCGTAGCACCGTTCCCCACCACGGACGAAGCCTCTCGCCGCCGTCCATGTCGCCGCCGCCGTCTCGGCCCGCCTCCGCCCAAACTAAGCACCCTAGCATGCTCCCGGTGCCACGAGGGTGCCGCCGAGCCCCTCAGGTGGCCTCCCCGTGCCCCGCAGCCCGTTTCCGCTCGAAGCCGAGCTCCGGCCGCCGCCCCGAGCTTCGCTCCGGCGAGCTCCGCCGCCCCCGTAGCCTCCCGCATGAACCACTAGATGCGCGCGAGCCTGGGCTTCGCGTGGGTGGTCTCCGCCGCCCGAATGGTCGCCGGAACGGCGATCCCGAGCCCCTCCGCCGCGTTTGCTGCCACCGGCGGCTAAACGCCGGCGTATTAGCCCCGGTTGACCAGGGGATTTGACCTCCCCTGGCTCAATGACAGTGGGGCCCGGCCCTGCTAATTTTTAGTTTAGGATTAGTTTAGCAACTAATTATCACTGTTAATTAACCCCTGAGGCTGACATGTGGGCCCCGGTGCCCCCTAACCTTTTAATTAAGTTAATTTAACCCCTGTTTAACCCCCTGTCACTGACGTGTGGACCCCACACGTCAGGTTTGACCCGGACCAGCCCAGTTGACCGCTGATGTAGTGATGACGTCATGCTGACGCAATTATATATTTTCTGGAATTAAAATAATTCAGAAAATCCAGAAAATGATTTAAACTTCAAAAATTCATAACAATTCAACCGTAGCTCAGATTAAAATAATTTATATATGAAAAATTATCAGAAAAATGCAACCTTTCCATCTGTACTAGTTTCATGCATGAAAAACCAACTTATACATGCTGAATATGGGAAAACACATTATGGCATATATAAGAGACTTAATTTAGAAATGCATTTGAACCTTTGGTTCAAATGGACTTCAAACCAATTGAACACTAGTTGCATTAGCTCAACAGCATCACATCTACATGCCATGTTCATGCATCATATTGTTGCATATGATTGTGTATTGATTGCCGGCACCGTTCCTTCTCGATAGGTCCTGCTCCGGAGACGTTCCAGAGTACCTGTCTGTGAAGCAGTGCCTCCTCTGTTGTTTTACCAGGCAAGCAAACCCCCTTGTTCATTTCGATAAAACCCTACTCTCTCGCTCCTGCTCTCAGTTATTGCATTAGGACAACAACGACTCATCTGCTACTTTGTGCTGCGGTAGTTGAACCCATTCCTCTGCATGACCTGTCATTGCCACAGTAAATAGTTGAAACCCACTAGCATGTGTAGGAGTTGATTGAAGCCACTGATGTGTTCCTACCGTGCTATGCCTGCTATTGCTTAGAGTTGTGTCAGGTCTGGTTCATTGGGAATGAATTGGAGTGTCACGATATGTTCTGATGCTGAGAGTGAAGTGTGTGAACACGATTTGGTAAAGGTAGCGGTGAGAGGCCATGTAGGAGTACATGGTGGGTTGTCTCACTGGAACCGTCCTTAAGCACCGAGTTCTATGTATGTTGTCCAATGACTCGATACTACCACACATTGGGCTCCGGGCGCTCCAAGCCCTCTCGGCTTATTAACCGACTTGATCTCTGTCCAGGAGTCGCAACTAGTTTCTGGTGTTTGTAGGTAGTGCTATTTTTCTACCAAGTGGCACCCGGCAGGGTGGGCTTGGGACAGACTAGGCACACGTGGCACGGTGTATCGAGTGGCACCCGGTTGGTGGGCTCGGGAACCCTGCTCACATCGTTTGGGGCCGTGAGCGACACCCCGGCCGGATCTCCTTGCGGATGGAACCCGAATAGGCGATAAACCTGGACTAGAGTCTTGTGTGGTTAGTCAGGTCGTGGCCGACACCCTCGCCAGGCTTCCGCTTGAAGGTTGCCGAGATACATGACGTGTACATGGCGGTAAGTGGCGAGAGCGTGTGTGAAGAAGTACACCCCTGCAGGGTTAACATGATCTATTCGAATAGCCGGGTCCGCGGTTATGGACTTCTTGGATGCTTACATGGTACATAGACAACTTGAAGTGGATACTATAAAATGCTCAAGACATGTGTGAGTGCTATGGATGGCCTTCTCGTAGGGAGACGGGGATGAATCCATAGTAGTGTATTGTGTGGTGATTAGTGGACTCGTGTACGTTGTCTCACCTCAAGAGTTTCTGGTAGTCGTAGAACAGGATAGCCACAGAGTCAAAGCTGACTTGCTGCAACTAAACCCCACGTTACCCTCTTGATACAAGTGCATGTATGATAGGATCTGATGTAAGTCTTGCTGAGTACCTTTGTACTCATGTTGCTTTATTTATGTTTTTGCAGCGGAGACTTCGGTCTTGCTAGGGTTCTCATGGACTTCGACTAGTAGCTAGTACCTCAGCTACGATCTTGATCGGATGTTGTAGATAGTCAGGCTCTTCAGCCTTTTTCATTTGTAGATGTCTGTACCCAGACATGTAATGCTTCCGCTTGTTGCTTGATTGCTCTGACTGTTGGGTCATGTGACCCCTGTTTGTAATAATGCTGTGATGGCTCTTCTGAGTCTTTATCTATATAAGTTGTTGAGTTATGCTGTGATGCCATGTTGTACAGCACATACTTGCATGTTATGCGTACGTGTAATGTGTATTGTTATGTGTGGGATCTGACTATCTAGTTGTTTATCCTTAGTAGTTCTCTCTTACCGGGAAATGTCTCCTAGTGCTTCCACTGAGCCCTGGTAGCTTGCTACTGCTCCGGAACACTTAGGTTGGCCGGCATGTGTCCTTCTTCGATCCTGTGTCTGTCCCTTCGGGGAAATGTCACGCGATGAATACCGGAGTCCTGCTAGCCCGCTACAGCCCGGTTCACCGGAGTCCTGTTAGCCCAGTGCTACAGCCTGGATTCACTCGCTGATGACCGACATGTTCGATGCTGGGTCATGGATGCCTGTCCCTGTAAGTTAGTGCCACTTTGGGTTTACGACTAGCCATGTCAGCCCGGGCTCTTTATCATATGGATGCTAGCGACACCACCATATACGTGTGCCAAAAGGCGCAAACGGTCCCGGGCAAAGGTAAGGCGACACCCGTGGGGATACCGTGCGTGAGGCCGCAAAGTGATATGAGGTGTTACATGCTAGATCGATGTGGCATTGAGTCGGGGTCCCGACAGGTAGCTAGCTATATGCCTATATGGTGTAACTGCGTGATGAAGCTATATGTACTCTGATGTATTTCAATTATGAAATCCTGGTTCCGTAATACAAAAATGAAATATATTACGTGCTTAATATGAAATGTCAATTTGATTAATAAATGGATTACTAATCATAGGGCAATTACCATGCTAATTGGGGTTTTTCTATTGTAAACGGTTATTCAAAAAACACCGTGGGCAATGACCTCGGACAATGCACACAGTTTCTAGCAAGAAAACGTGTTGGATCAATCAACAATCAGACACCACTTCCTCTTGAAAACTATTTGCGTTATGCCACCATGCACAAACGTTTACCACATAAAAAGTGTGTGTGATGGACAGCCTATGCCACACAGTTTCTTCTACGCACCGTGTGCGATGCATTCAGTAACGCAAACGGTAGTGTTAATATCGTCTGCGGTGGCAACGCTATCACAAATTTTTTTAATGGGGAAAATTTTGTGTGATGTACCTACGAACAGAAATGTTTTCCTTGGATTGAGTGTGTGGGATGTGCATATGAACAGAAACCTACTACTTGGATTGACTGTGTGGGATGTATATACGAACGGAAACGTATTCCTTGGATTGACTGTGTGGAATGTACATACAAACGGAGTCGTTTGTCTAGGACTGACTGTGTGGGATGTACTTACGATCGAAAACGATTGGGCCTGTATAATTGTATTTTTTAACACAACTGTACATATAACCATATTTGATGGCTCACCCATCGCACACAAGCTCATTTTGTCCAGTGTGTGTGACCAGAGGTCCTATCCCCGACGGTTTCTGGGTCATGTGGGAAGGACCCCCCTACCGCCCACACTCACTAGGCAAGCAGCGGCACGTGTAGTAGTAGAGCCCCCAACGTAGCAGTTCAGGCAATCCCTTCTAAACTGTTTACACGTACATACAACCACATGCCAAAAAATACGGCCACGTACATACATACAGGCGGGGTCTCGAACGCCTACTCGCTCATACGCACGACCAGGGCTCATGTACATGGAGAGGCAATGGACGGCAGCAATGGCGTCCTGTTCATCAGCAGCCAATCGGTTGGGTCGGAACGAAGAAACTGCGTCGTGTTCATTGGGAGGCAACAGAATACATCATGTTCATCGGGAGCCAACCAATTTGGACGGAATAGCCAAAACGAGGTCTGGCGTACCGCAGAAGGAAGGACACAGCCTTCTGTTCGAGTGCCTATGGTTGAAACGGGGTCCTGTTGATCGAGAGGGGTGTGGCGTACCGTAAAACAGAGGAAACAGACTTCTGTTGGAACGCCTATCGTCGAAATGGGGTCTTGTTCATCGGGAGGGGTGTGGTGTACCGCAAAACGGGACTCCAGGGGCAACTATTCATCCAGCGTCTACTGCCTCGCTCCAGCCTCCACGGGCTACTGTTCATCCACCATCGACTTCCTCCAGCCTCCACCTGCTACTGTTCATCCACCACGTCTTCCTCCTGCCTCCACCAGCTACTGTTCATCCACGGGTTACTATTCATCCAGCCTCCACCGGCTACTGTTCAACCAGCCCTCCACGGGTACTGTTCATCCACCCCCAACCGGACCAGGTATGGCGGCCTCCTCGGGGTCCTGTTCATCCAGTGGCAACGGCCTACTACCACAGGTTCCTGTTCATCCAACCCCCAACGAGATCTGTTCATCCAACCCCCAACAACGGTCACTGTTCATCAACAGGCAGGTTCGACCGGCTTCAGTTAGCAGCAGTAGCGAAGGAATTGCTCGGGTTGAGTCAGAAGTGAAGGAACCGCTCGGGTTCAGTTAACAGACAAGGGATCGATCGCTCGGGTTCAGTAACGTAGCTAGTGCAATCACTCGGGTTCAGTAAGCGAACGCCTCGCTCGGGTTCAGTTAGAGTCCAATGTCTCGCACACACACACGCGTACCTATACGAGAGAAACGCACAAACCTCTGCGCATCGCTCGGCCCCGACAACCCACCGTAACCTGGAACTCCCCGAAATTTTCCTCAACCTCCCTTCTACCACATTTTTTCCGCATGGACGACCCAAAGAATGTCATGTAGGTGTGTCCCTGGCCCGCCTCGGATGAAAATCCCTTTTTTTGTCATGATTTTCTGTCATAGAAGTAGAAGCCCACCACATCTATGATGATATGTGTTTTTGTCACAATTATCGTCATAGAAGTGTCATAAGCATGACAGAAAAAAAATTGTTCGACCCCTAATATCACGGATGTGTCTATTTTTGTAGTGTTGGTTGAGCCAAACTGCTCTCGTTCTTCGGTTTGCTTATGCTCCATGATCCCCCATGAAATTTTTAATGAGAAGCTGTGCCTCCGAGGAACATAGTCCTTGTCCATGTAGCACAGACAATGGAGTGTGTACACCTATTGAGGAGTACCGCTTGGTTGTGCTGAGGTGTTCGCAGTGCTGATAGGGCGCATTGCACTCCTAGGGTTCACTACTGCAGGATCTTGCTAACGCGACACTACAATCGGAGACCCTTTGATGAAACTATGTGCGATGCATTAATCACAAACGGGGATGTAAAAAAACCGTCAAAAAAGGTGTAAAACATTTGCGATGGAGGATGCATCAAACATGGTTCAGATTTTAGTTGCGTGTGCGATGCAGGGCACACGGGTAGCCCGTTCGAACTGTTTACGATGAGGCAGAACACCAGAAACGGACAGCCATATCAATGTGTGTGCGGTATATGGCATACAGTTCGCTTCGATGAACCGCTTGCTATTAGAGAGTGCAACATAAACGGTTAGTAAGATCAATGTGTGTGTGATATAGGCATACGGTTCACTCGGACGAACTGTTTTTGATTAGCGAACGCAACAGAAACGGCTCAACTTAACAAGATGTGTGTGATACGTGGCAAAAAGCCGACTCGCATGAACTATTTGCGATGAGAATTTACAACACAGACGGTTAATACAGTTAGTACGTGTGCGATTCTGTGTGTACAAAAAACTTTGAAAAATGCAAACTAGTTTCTTGCGGTGGCTGGGAGTATCGCACACGATGCGTCTGCGAGTACTCGTGTGCGATTATTAGTAAGTTACACATGCATTTCCTTATGTTAACACTTGTGTGATAAATCACATGTGGCACCGGATACGGTATTTGGGTTGTGTGTGTGTGCTCCACTTAGTCTTCCCGTGCTCTAGTGAATGCTTCCCACGCTCCACATGGGTGAATTGTAAAATCCACGCCTATTCCCTCACCGGTTTCCCGCCACCAGCTAACGGCTTGTTGCATATAAGTTATATGATATAACCCAGGCGGCGACGCACCGCCTCGACACTCTGCGAAGATCTAGTCCTCACCCATCTACCACTACTTATTCCAAGCATGCCAGGCAACAATGAAAGCTTCGATGTCGACGCCTACCTGCGTTACATCTTCAGCAAGGAGACCAAGCTAAAGCAGGTCGGGGAGCAAGAGCTTCATCAGCCTGTGCAGGCACCATGGCCCATCGACAGCGATATCAGTGTCACAGTCCTTGGGAGCACAATCGACATATTGCAGAGGAGGTGTGATGAGCAGTTTGCCATCCACCGTGCAAAAGATCCAGAGCTGCTCGGCAGCATGATCGACGACCTACCCGGAGAACCGCCATCACCAGTGCTCATCAAGAGCTTGATGCCCTGCAAGGAATGGGCAGAGGACCTCTGTGATTTAGTCAAGACAAAGGCAGCCTGCGGCTTCATCATTGCCCGCGGCGGCTATGTCAACCTCGATGCCGATGATGTGGTGGCCAGGCTCGAGCGCATCCTTGGCGGATTTGACATCCCCGACGAAGTAGAACATCGCCAACGTGATATCTTGAGGATGCAGGTGATCGATGAAATTGCTACCGGGCCAGAGACATGGAAATGGAGCAGTTCCGCGGAGTTGTCATGCGCACGATTGCATGCTGTCAAGCTCTTCTGGAAGAGGCCCAGCAGCCCCAAGAGCCTCCTAGCGGCAGTAGCTCCATAGGCAGAGGCAGGTCGGGACACTCGGAGTGAACGGCTGCAAGGGTGCTATGCTGATCATGGAGTCCGAGAAGACCATCGTCGGAAGGCCACCAGCTCAGCCTTTTAGCTTATATTTTATTATAATTGTATGCATATGTAGGTCGTGAGTGTTCTGGGCCTTGCCGCATTTGGCATTTTAAATTATCCTGAATATGTAAGATAATTATTAAGAATTATTAACCGTTGCCATTGTAAATTTGCCTCAACGGTGAGTAGAGCGCGCAGGGACGCCAGAGCGGAGCGCGCCGCGGCCGCCTCAACGGCGAGCAACCACGTGGTCAACCTTCTGCCATCAATAAATTTTGACCTTGTTTCTCGTCACATTGCTGATTACAACGCAATAAGTAATTGCAAACATGTTCACACCTATCAAATTAATATATGTTCACACTTAGCACCGGGCTATAAAAACTACCCACTCGAAAATTACTTCACAGTTCCTCTCCTCATCACCCACAAAACTGGTTTTTTCTGTCAAGTCATTCTGCCATGACCGGTAGGAGGAGTTTAGGGTGGACATATAACCAGGCAGAAAGACCAAGGTGGTGGAAACAATACACATGTCCCACTGCGAAGCCGCAGCCGCAGTACAGATGTCCCGGCGCATCGCGGAGCCCTCGAACGAGGTCTCACGGGCACGCGAGGGCTCTCACAAGCGCATTCGCGACATCGGCCATCGTGACGAGCCGGTGTTCTTGAAGTCCTTCGCCGGCGACGATGACATTCTCGCTGGCGTCACTACGCAGCAGGAGCTGGTCGACGGCTTGATGAAGCTGCTCAAGATTAGCGATGCCTCGGTTGACAAGGCAACCGGCCTCGTCGAGCAACTCATATGGGTGACAATGCAAAGCTCCACAAGTTTGGTCGCCGAGAAGGAGGAGGAGGCCGCCGGCTGGAAGATGCTGCATGAGCAGAGCAGTTTCTCGAAGATGACGCTGAAAGCGGTTGTCGAGGAACTGATGGGTGGCTTGAGGAAGCTCCGGATCGAGCGCGACCATAAGGTGGAGGAATCCGTGGCAGCTTTCAAGCAAAGTCGTGAGGAATTTAAGAAGGAGCTGGAGGATTTTGCCGCCCGACGATCTATCGACGAGTAGAGACAGTAGCGACCCAGATCGTTATCTGCAATTTCCTTCTTCTCTTCCCCCCGTGTCTTACGGGCTTTGCCGCATGTGGCATTTTAAATTATCTGGAATATGTAAGACAATTATTATCTGCGCCATTGAAAATTTGTCATCGTATTATCCGTTGCCATTTTATTTGTGGTCGTATTATCCATTGTCCTATGTGGCAATTTAAATTAGGGAGGAATACAAGTTGAAAACACGAACAAAGCAAATGCTGCCATGGGATCACAAGCAAACACCCTCCGTCCACGTGCTTTAATTAACCCATTAATGGAGAGGTTGTGAGCAAGGCGGGCGGTGGCTGGTGCATGGAGGTCAAAGAGCTCACTTGCCGGTGAGCATGGGCGGCCTTGCTGCTCGCACGTGTCCTATCGAGCCCACGAGGTGGACAGGATGCACGCGTCCCGTTGAGCCTGCGCGGCGGACTGCTCGCACGCGTCCCATCGAGCCTGCACGGCGGACTTCTCGCGCTCGTCCCGTCTAATCAAACAGTTGCACGCACGCCCCCAAGTATGGTTAAATTTCAACAAAGTTAATATAATACAACCGTTTGTGATATTAACGTGTCAGATTTTTGTTTCAAAAAGGACTTTGTTGGCTACTAATGTGTGCGCCTCTTCTCAAACTGGATGATTTTTTTACCACGGCATATATGTGCCATGTCATGAAACCATGCCAAGATTCATGTTTTTTGGGTGACTTTTTGATTTATTAGGATTTAAAAACCGAGAATCTCAATGTGTTAGGACTACGACAAGTTTGTAATTCATTCCCATTCCTTAAACAAGACCTAAACATGCACCCGATGACACATGTATGATTTCCCACCCATTTTGCTTCACTAGAGCATGTGGTTTTAGTTCAAATTTGAATTATGGACTACATTAAATGCACAGAAAACTTAGTAATCAGTAATATATATGCAATGGCCAAACAAACCCTGAACAGTTTCAAATTTCAGCCGACACTCCTGTTATTCTATGTTGCCTGTAGAAAACAAAGTTCAAGGCGAGAAGAGGCAGTGATTATCGTTTTGCCCACAAGAGAGGCATGTTTCCCTACCGGAACCATGAGGGTTGCGACAGGCTCCGGTTTGTAAAAGCTTGTAATATAGCTTCTCCAAAATTGGACAATTATATGTACCATGTAGTGACACCATGCCAAGTTTCATGATTTCCTGGTGAGTTTTGGATTTACGGAGATTTAAAAACCGAGATTCGCAATGTTTGTGGCCAAGCCAGGATGGCGAGATGGTTGAATTCATTCCCATTCGTTCCATGGGACGTAAACATGCACCCCAAGGAAACATGCATGTACGTTTTTTCTAGCCATTTTTGTGCACTGGAGCATGTATTTGTAGTTCGGATTTGAATTATGGACATTAAATGCCTAGAAAACTCAATTAATGAATAAAAAAGGTCAAACGAACCCTGAATAATTTCAAAGTTCAGCATGAATCTCCAGTTGTTCCGTGCCGCGTGTAGAAGAAAATACGAGGCTAGAAGAGGGAGTGATTATCATTTGTCCCACAAGGGGACACGTTTCCCTATCAAAACCACGAGGGTTCTTGCGACAGGATCCGGTTTGTAAGTGGTTTGTAATAAAGCTTGGCCCAAATTGGCAATGTTTTTACCACGACATATATATGTCATGACGTGACACCATGCCACCTTTGATGACTTTCTGGTGAGTTTAGGATTTATGTGGACTTAAAAACCGAGATTCAAAATGTTTGAGGACAAGCCAGGACATCGATATGGTTGCAATTCGTTGCCATTCCTGGCATGAGACCTAAACATGCACCCAACGACACATGTATAATTTTTCTAGCCATTTTGGTGAACTGGAGCATGTATTTGTAATTCAGATTTGAATTATGGACATTAAATGCCTAGGAAACTCAATTAGTGTATGAAAAGGCCATACGAACACTGAATAAGTTTAAATTTCAGCACGGATAGCATGTCGTTCCATGTTGCCCGTGGAAGAAAATACAAGGAGAAAAGAGGCAGTGATTACACTTCTCCCACAAGGGGAACATGTTTCCCTACCGGAACCACGAGGCTTCTTTGAGAGAAGCTCCAGTTTTTGTAAGAGGTTTGTAATAAAGCTTGGGCCAAATTGGACAATATTTTTACCACGACATATATGTGCCATGACGTGACTCCATGCCACCTTTGATGACTTTCCGGTGAGTTTAGGATTTATGGGGACTTAAAAATTGAGATTCTAAATGTTTGAGATGAGCCTTGACACCGGTACGGTTGTAATTCGTTCCCATTCCTGGCATGGGACCTAAACATGCACCCAAGGACCTAAACATGTTTTGGATTTATGGGGATTTGAAAACCGAGATTCTTCTCACGAAATGTTTTCAAATAGCACACGACTCACTCACGAAAGCCGATATTCAATGAAAAATCGTGGAAACCATATTTTAAAGTTTCATAAAAATCTGAAAAAAATGTGGGATGTTAAGAAGGTGATGTTTTATTGCAACACAAAATTTCAAGTTGAAAAAAATTACGAAATGTGAGCTACAAAAAGATAAATTCAGCCCTGAATAGTGACATTACTATTCGGCACTATTCAACACTGATTTTGTCTTTTTCATAGCTCACATCTTGTAATGTGTTTCAACTTGAAATTTTGTGTGGAAATAAAACATCATCCTCTTAACATCCCACATTTTTTTCAAATTTTTTTGAAACTTCAAAATATCTTTTCTCGTGGTTTTCACCGGTTTCCACTGAATGTTGGTTTCCGTATGATATCCCCCCCCGGTGCCGCACGCGTGATCTATGTCGTGCGTTCTGAATGGCCAGAACCCAAACCCCACGGATCGTACATGTGCACCGTTGGATGCTCCCAGATCGAATGACAACCCTGAGCCCTTTCGACAGCACATGCAGTACAGGGGTAAGCACTATGCGCATGCGTCGTGTAGTTCACGCTTCCTTCTCTACTAGGTTTTCATTCAAAACAGGCTACTGTTTCTCGCCACTCCTCTCATTGGTTTCCCGCCTCTTCTCCCAGATATGCATGATGTAGTCGTTCGTTTAATTCCTATAGTTCATCTCATCGAAAATTAATTAGTTTTATAAAAAAAATCTGTTTTAAGATTCATGGAATTGTGCATTGTAAATGTAAAAACAAAAAGTGACAATTCATTTAGAAAAAAAAAGTTTGGGCAATTAAGATATGGAAGATTCTAGAGAACGAAGGAGAAGTGCTTGTGTTTTGAGGTTTGTGCATTATGCTTAAGTTCAACCATGGAGTCTTCTAGATTGTACATGTGGAAGAATCTGGTGGAATGTAGATGATATCCAACTGCCAGTAGTGCTCGGATTTTCCATCTCTGCACCGTCAGATTGGCTTCATCCAACGAGCAACTTTCAAAGTTATTCGCACACTATATAGGTGTATAGATGTATAGATATATATAGATGTGTCCCATGCTAGACAAAATAAAGTTTGAGCGCATGCGTGGGACGACCCCCCCCCCCCCGCCTTGAAGTTGGGAAACTGATATCGTACCTATTGAACCAGGCTTGGAGTCGGGTACGGTGTTTGGTTTGTAATGTAGTTGGTGGCCCATCGAAGTTGTGCATTTGGGTTTTAAACACATCATACACCATTGTACCCATACATATTTTCGGACCGCATGCAGTGTATATGGGGTCTTCTAATCGACCACGTCTCCCTTGTGCGGTTTTTTGTGACGACACAGATATTTGTGGGATCCCAGAGTGTGTATATATCATCCCTTTGACCGATAATAAGGGGTATGTGTTGGCCATGAATGGATTCCTCCTAGTTCGTGTTAGGGCCGGTCACCGTCAAATGTTGGTCAACCAAAGCTCGAGCTCATGCGTTGTCAGGATACTCTCCCAGATGCTCGGATTGCTGGGTTCGACCTGCATCAAACCCTGCGTATCTCGTCCTTAACTACCTTGCCTTCATGGTTGTTGTCTGTATCGAGAGGTAGGCACCACATTTAAATTGTACATTATTCTATATTGAAAACACACATCACCCATTCCCAACGTACATCATTTTGGGTCGCATGCAAGAGGTGCTAGTTTTGTGGTCCCTCTTGTGCGATTTTTATGATGGTTCAATCTATTGGCCCAAGCGGTTTATCGACAATAACAACTGTCATTTGACCAAATGATAGATTCATTGGTCCGTCTTATGGTAGGTCATGGCGACATGCATGTATGATCAAAGTATCGATCATTACGTGCATCCGCCCCACTGACACGAAGTGGGAGGTGGTGGGCCAAGCATCCTAGCTAGGTACGACATTATGTCATTATATATATCCTAGCTAGGTGGTTGTTAGGGTGCTTTCGGGTTTGCCGGCAGGTGCCACCAAAGTTATGCATTGTGTATTTAAAGTTTTAAACATCCCAATATTCGTACATGTATTTGGACACTTCCAGGTGGTTCTTGACTTCTAGCCCCTCTCATCGATCTTCAACGACGCGCCCAACCATGGGCCCGTGGGGTCAAAGTTGTGCATTGGAATTTTGAACATCACATACCACCCTTTTCACTCATATATATTTGGGCCACATGCTGGTGTGGCTGTCTTTTGACCCTCTCTAACGTTATTTTTTGCTGCAAAGACTCTGATGACCCTCAACAGACACGGGGTATAATATCTTAACTGTGTGCAATACAAGTGCGATGTGAATCACCACGCCTGCGCAAGCGCGAGCAAATTATGGTGGAGGTACTGGCTCAACTGTGTGCGATGCAAGTGAGCTGAAATCACCACGACCACGCAAGCGCGGGCAAATTAAGGTGGCGGTACTGGCTCAACCGTGCGCGATGCAAGTGCGCTGAAATCACCACGACCACGCAAGCGCGAGCAAATTAAGGTGGAGGTACTGGCTCGACCATGTGCGATGCAAGTGCGCTGAAATCACCACGACCGCGCAAGCGCGAGCAAAGGCTAGAGGTACTGGCTTAACCGTGTGCGATGCAAGTGCGATGTAAAACCACCACCTGTGCAAGCTAAAGGCGGGTAAGTTTATTTGGAAATTAGGACGAACCATGTGTGATAGACTAGCTAGCTAGAAATGTAAAAAACAAACTACCCACCTTGCACGTTGCAAAAATGGGCGGATCCGCGCCACTTTTCCTTATTATCATACACAATTATTGTTATTGGACCGTGTGCGATCTTGGGCACTCCCGCCCAGCATCAATTCCTTTACCCAAATTTAGTAGCCGTTGTACTTCAACCGTCACCCACACTCCTCCAGCACTGACCTTATAGTAAAATTACAGTAGCCGAAGCATTTGAACCGTCGCCCTCCCTCGTCCACCACCATCTCCACCCACCATTACTAAAATTTTCAATAGTCGCGGCGTATCCTCAAACACCAACCCCCTCCCCCCTCCACAGTCCCCCACCCACCCCCTCCCCCTCGAACACTAGCTCACGGCGGCCACCGGCGCCGCCGTCAACCCCTGTCAGTCTGCCCGTTCCTCCTAGCTTAGATAATAAAGTTCAGGTTACCCAGTGATTCCCATACCGTCGCCCCACTCCCCCTGAGTTTTTAGATGAGGCCTGCGGTGTCCCTCCCTGCCAGATCCACATCCCCTGCTCCAGAATGTCGTAGCCTAATCTCGGCCACGTATCCCGGGAGCCCGACAAGCGTTCGGCCAAGAAGAGGTTTATCATGGCCTCTTCGGCTGATGTTGGCAAGGTGGCCGCCGTTCGCCCCGACTAGTCGATCCCGAAGAAACACATCGACATGGAAGCCGGCAAAGACATTGACTACGTTGCCATGTCGAAGGCTTCATGTTAGCGGGCTAGCGTATTACTGTATCTCGGGAAAGCTGGCTACGACATCAAGCTCGTCCACACCAATGGCTTCACGCATGCCATGTCACTGGTTAAGTGGTCCATTCCCAACCCCTCTGGTTCAACCGCCGTCGATCTCTTCGACGGCCCTGCCGCTGATCTCCTCCGCCAAGCGGTCAAGGATTTGCGAGCTTTATACGCCATTGAGCCCATTTTGTCATGTCTGAAGGACACGTTCTACAGCAGCGGCTTGGCATCCTCAATTGCCAAGTCAGATCTCATCGACCACGACCACGAGGAGGACACCCACAAAGGTTCTTCCAAGGTGAAACAACCCATATGTGACATCAGAGAGCGCACCATGGGTCAGTGCTCTTCCAACTGGAAGGATCCCATCCATGAAATGTGAGGCAACATTCTATCAACAAATCTTACCTTTTCTAGCTTGCCAACCCGTACCCTTTGTTGTAGTAGCATTTGTCGTGCGGTGCTTTAACTGTGTCGTATTTAATTATTTCAGTTATGCAAAAATGTATTGTTCAATAGGTCTATGTGATGTTTAAGTATGAATTGTCCACTTTAGTTTCATGAATGGCTATATTTGGTTGTTTATAGTGAGTAGATGCCTTGTTTATCTATATTTGGTTGGTAGGTTGGTTGGAGTGAGCATTTTTCCAGTTATAGAGCAGATGCCTTGTTTATCTGTATTTGGTTCTTAGTTTGGTTGCAGTGAGCATTTGTCTAGTATCAAGCATATGCCTTGTTTATTTGTATTTGGTTGTTAGGTTGCTTTTTTTCGCATTTGTCCAGTTATCAAGCAGATGCCTTGTTTATCTATATTTGGTTGTTAGGTTGCTTTTTTTAGCATTTGTCCAATTATCAAGCAGATGCCTTGTTTATCTTTATCTTCTTGTTAGGTTGGTTGAAGTGAGCATTCGTCCAGTTTTCAAGCATATGCCCTGTTTATCTGTATTTGCTTGTTAGGTTGGTTGCACTGAGACTCAGTCCAGTTTTCAATGGCTATATTTGGTTGTCATACTGGTCATTTATGCCTTGTTTGTTTCAGTCATTCACAATGTGTTGTTCATTATGTGCAAGTCAAAACTGTGCCGCTCGACTACATCAATACCGGTTTGAACGGTTATATTAGGTTCCAGTTATTCCTGGTGTAGTTAACACATGCCCTTTATTTCAGTTTTACACATTTATCCAGTGTGATGTTTAAGCATTACCTACGTTCTATTCATTTTCAATAATACCAGTTTGAATTGCAATATTTGACGGCAGTTAAGCCTGCTGTCGGTAACATTGCCTTCCATTTTATCTACTTTAACAACATGCTGAAACCAACACATTCAAGCTATCATTTGGAGATGATGTTGTTTACCTTTGCTATATTTGTTTGATGTTAAGATTGTTGTACTTATCATGCCTTTCCACTACTTATGCAGGACAACAATGGGAGTGGCCACCATTTTCCGCCGAGGTTAGCTTCATCCCTCGGCTTGTACTCCCCCCGTCGTTCCATAATGTAGTGCATATAGATCCAGGCCTGGACACTAGTTAGCTTCTAATGTTGACTTGTTGCTTGTAGGTACATATGCCCTTGGCAAGGATCCACGCATCGACCCTTTTTGCGTATGGGGCAATGAGATATTGATGAACAAGCATCAAGTGAGGAAACTGATAAGGATTATTAGCAAAAAGATACGAATGGTGGCAAGCAAATTATTTGTTTATGCTCTATCCAACACAACTGTGAGCTGTAGGATAGTAACTACAAACTCTGCAGCCTTCTCTTTTTACTGCCCATAATGAGTTGTTAGACAACAATGTCTGAATCTTTTTCGTTCCAAGTGGATCCCGAAGTAGTTCACTCAAGATTACCTCGCAAAGTACATGATTGGTGGACACACAATGAAGGTTAAAGTATTTCATCCAGACTATAATGAGCATCGAGAAGTCCTAATGAAGACAGTGAAGGATGGACGGGCGGCCATCACAAGGGGTTGGCCTAGAGTTGTGCGCGCATTACCACTACAAAAAAAGACACATTCGTGACATTTTGGGCCGAACAAAAAAAAGTGTCATACTTATGACACTTCTATGATGATAATTGTGACAAAACCCGGTATCATCATAGATGTGATGTGCTCCTACTTCTATGACAAAAAATCATGACAGAAAATGGGCTTTTCATCCTGGGCGAGCCGGACACGCAGCTGCATGACATTCTTTGGTCCGTCCATGACAGAAAAAACCGTGGTAGAAGCGAGGGGGAGGAAAATTTCGGGGAGTTCCCGGTTACGGTGGGTGGTCGGGGGCCGAGCGATGTGTGTTTCTCTCGTACACATACGCGCGTGTGTGCGAGGCGTTGGGCTCTAACTGAACCCGAGCGAGGCGTTGGGCTTTAACTGAACTCGAGCGATTGCACTCCAGGCTACGCGTTACTGAACCCGAGCGATCGAGCGATTCCTTCGCCACTGTTGCTAACTAAAGCCGATCGATGCTGCCTCTGGATGAACAGTGAGCATTGCGGGGGGGGGGGGCTATGGATGAACAACGAGCATTGCGGGGGGTTTGGATGAACAGTGAGTGGTGGGGGTGGATGAACAGGACCCCGTGGCGTTGCCTTTGGATGAACAGGACCCCGATTGATCGAGCCGATGGGGCTGGATGAACAGGACCCCGTGGAGGGCTGGATGAACAGGACGACCCCGTGGAGGGCTGGATGAATAGTAGACGGTGGAGGGGTGGATGAACAGTAGCCCGTGGCAGGGTGGTTGAACAGGAGCCCGTGGAGAGGGGTGGTTGAACAGTAGCTGGTGGAGTAGCGTGCGGTGGAGGCTGGATGAACAGTCGCAGGTGGAGGCTGGAGGAGGTCGACGGTGGATGAACAGTAGCCCATGGAGGATGGAGGAGGTCGACGGTGGAGATGAACAGTATCCCGTGGAGTCCCATTTTGGGGTACGCCACACCCCTCCCAATGAACAGGACCCCCATTTCGACCGTAGAGATCCAACACAAGTCCATTTCATCCATTTTGCGGTACGCCACACCCCTCCCGATCAATAGGACCCCTGTTTCGACCGTAGGAGGTCTGTTTCCTCCGTTTTGCAGTACACCAGACACCTCCCGATGAACTGTATCCCGTTTCGAACGTGGCCGGTCGAACACAAGGTCGTTTCCTCCGTTATGCAGTAGGCTAGGCCTCGTTTCCATCGCCTGTTCCGTGCAAGCCCTCCCAATGAACACGAGGACGCAGTCCGTTCCGACCCAGCCGGTTGGCTCCCCATGAACACGACGACTACGTTGTTTCTTCGTTCCGACCCAGCCATGTACATGAGCCCTGGCCGTACGTATGCGCGAGTAGGCGTTCGCGACCCTGCCTGTATGTACATACGTGGCCGTATTTTGTTTCTTGCACACTGGCCGTTGTACGTACGTGTACATGCTACATGCGCGCCTCTACTACGACACGTGCGCGCCTCTACATCCACCAGTATGTACGTACACGTTCGCGACCAGAATGATAACGCCACGTACGCTTCGACCAGGTGGGTCCCTACTGTCAGGCACTTCCTTCCGTGCGAAGATGTAGCTGGTGGGTCCCAGCAGTCAGGGGGCGAATCGTTTTTTTCGCACGGACGCACTTCCTTGCATGCGAAGATGTAGCTGGTGGGTCCCAGCAGTCAGGGGGTGAATCATTTTTTTTGCCCGTAATATGGACGCACTTCCTTGCGTGTGAAGCTGTAGCTGGTTGGTCCCAGCAGTCAGGGGCAAACATTTTTTCGCAAAATACGGTGGCCCGTCCGGTGGGTCCCTGCTGTCAGGTGGAGGAATAATTATTTTTCCCATAATAAGGAGGCACTTCCTTGCGGCTGCCGTGGACCCAGCTGTCAGCCTCTCCACATACAGTACTCTTCCGATGGAAGTCGGTCGTTGACCACATTGACCACGCCGCGCCGAGAGCACCAACGCAGTGGACGACGGCAAGGCCTAGGAAGGGGACGACGCGGAGCCGGGGAAGACGCAGCAGTGGATGCCCACGCGAAGAGGAGTACGAGGGTTCACTGGTTCGGCTGCGGTGTGAGGCTGCCGTCGCCGTAGAATAACAGGGGGTGTGGGTGAGTAGAGGGATGGCCTAGCCAGTGGTGGGAGTAGTAGGGGGCGGTGAGGCCTCCGCGGCATCACAACCGGCCACGGGAGGCAGGAGCATGCGGCACGACCGACGCTGGTTTGTGCAGCTGCAGCAAGAAGACCAGAGGTTGAAGAAGCACTACGGCCGTTGGATGAACATCGTACGGTAACAGGAGCTAGAATCGTTCATATTGACTAAGTTGAAAAAGCCCTCCGTCCCCGTCAACTTGGTAGGCCCACAAGTCAGCCTCCCACTATGCTGGGTTCCAGCTGGCAGGGGAGTAGTCATTTCTTTGTGAGTAATAAGGAGGCACTTCCTTGCATGCGAAGATAGCTGGTGGGTTCGACCTGTCAGCGGGGGGCATGTTTTTTTTCGTGAAATACAGAGGCCCTTACAGTGGGTCCCAGATGTCAGGTGGAGGAATCATTATTTTGCGCGTAATAAGGAGGCATTTCCTTGTGTTCGGCCGTGGACCCAGGTGTCAGCCTCTCCACGTACAGTCTACTTTTGATGGTGTCGTTCATTGACCATGTTGTCCACGCCGCGCCGAGCGCATCCAAGGTGGTGGACGACGGCGAGGCCCCGGACAACAATGAGCCGGAGATGGGAAGATGTGGGAGTAGAGTCGCAGATGGAGAGGTGTATGAGGGTTAACTGGTTCTAGTGTGGTGTGGTTCGGTAGTCGGTAGAGAAGATCAGGAGGTATGGAGGGGTGGAGGGATGGCCTGGCCAACGGTGGAGTAGCGCTTCATAGCGAAGCATGCTAAGCAGAGCTGCTAGCAGCAGGAGGCGGGAGGTGGTCCCGACGGCGCTGGAGGAAGAAGACGAGAGATTGAAGATGGATGCCGGTCGTTGGATGTAAATCCAACAACATGTCAGAATCATTTGTTGACTAAATTGACAACGACTTGCGTTGGCTTCGACCTATTGGCCCACATTTCAGCCTCCAAAAATGTGGCACGTATTCAACCCATTTTTTCAGAATTTACAGTCTTTTTTTGCACAGTAGAATTTAGAATCAATTTGATCTTTTTTTTGAATTACAATCCATTAGCTGGGCTAGCTGAACAAATAATGTAGCGTCCATGCGGCCCATTTATTTTATTTCCTAAGAAAATTATAGGCCATTTGCACTTTCTCGAAATACACGATTTTGCTGGGCTAATTCAAATTATAATGTTGGGTTGGGCCAGCAATGTTATCAAAAAAATAAAAAGGGGCTGAGAATTTGGTTATAAATGTATTTAAATAATAAGTGATATTATTACATTCGTCCTTAAATCTTACCAAGCTTTTGTACACAGTCACTAGGATTTTCGTGCCAAAACAATCCAGGATTTTGTTGTTAAGAAATTATTTTTATAAGTTAATAAGATGTGGGATATTGTTTTCTTACATATGTAAGTATCTGTTAAATATATGATGAAAATAAAAATAATATATAATAACATATAAAATAATTTAAATATATATAATATAGATAGAAGGGAAACATAAGTTGGACCTGGCGTTCCTATTCTTATATAGAAAAATAGAACATACCTCTGCGTTTTCATCAAAAAAATACATAAATTGGGATGGCGATCAGGAAAAATAAAACCTCGGATGGGAGGTCCATAGGCCGTTTGATACATGACGACCCTGAAGAAAATACAAACAGGCCTATGGACCTCCCATCCGAGGTCGTGGGCTGCGCATGTTAAAAATGAAAGCCTAGACGGGGCAGCCCAAAACCCAGCTGATACTTGCTGCCCCAGTGATAATAAATGATATCTGCCAGCTCCCCGGCTTCGTTGTGAGTTTATCTCCAATAGTAACTACGTTAAAGCACCTAAAAAAATGTAACTATGTTGACAAACCCATGGGCCCCAATGTCAGTATAGCATTAGGAGGAAGTATTTTTTGATGAGGCACTTGCTTGCGTACGGCCATAGACCTGGTGGGTCCCGACTATCCGCCTCTCCATGTACAGTCCTCTCCAGATTCCTCTCATTTGTTCAGCATGTTCACAACGGCAGACAGCAGCGTTGCGGCAAGCGCACAAAGGCGCAGTAGGGGATCCGACCACCTGAGGAAGTTCCTTATTATTAACGAAACTACTGAACTAGCCTAGTGGCCAAGTGACACTACCCGACAGCTGTTCCGCCCGGGTTCGATTTCACCTGTGCAGGGAAAATATCTCCAAATTTTTTGCCTCTACCTTTATTGACATGTGGGTCCCCATTGTCATCTACGCACACCACGTCCAACACTTGCCAAAACTTCGTCCCTCGTTTTCTCTGTGTTTCGCACACTCGACATTGTGTGGGAATTTTGACTGTGCATCATATGAAGATGTGCTGTGCATGAATGTTGATCAGAATGATGTTAACTGGCTGGTAGATCCATTTTCGACCATGAATAAAACCGCCAACATGATGTTAACCCTATTTGAAAAGGCCGTGTTAATATAAATGATCTGCCTCTGAAAGTTGCAGTTTCTTATCTGAAACTGAACTTGCAGTTTCTTATCTGAAACTGAAACTTGCAGTTTCTTCTCTGAGAATCACATTGTCTGCACTTTTATACTCCTATGAAACTACATTTTTTAAGTGCTAAAAATAGATCTCTAGAATTCATAAAATACTTCATATGCTCAATACTGCAAATCTAAAATTTAAAATACATTCATATCTGAAAGTACTCTCAAAATACACAACACAAAACACAATTCACAACCTGCAAATACTGACAACCCTAAGCTCCTCCTGACAATTCACAACCTGCCCGACTATTGGGCTGGGGGGCAGTCCCCTCCTATTCCTCGGCGGCAGACAGCCGCCCCGTGAGGCGATGTGAACGATGAGGGAGAGGATGGCGGGGAAGCGTTGTCGGGCCAACTGCTTTTATCCTCTTCCAGTTGGGTTCGGTCGACGAAGACTCCACCGGCTCGCTCTGGCAGGACACCCTCACAAACGGCACCATGTAGATGCTCAATCCTTCAACCTCTGGGGGATGCTCCATCTGGGATCAATACTCCCACCACCGCCCCCTCACGATCGGATTCGGTGAATCTGTTTGCTCCATGGCCTAGAGGAGCAGCTCTACATACTCCCGCGCGACTCCCTCCGGGAGTATAGCCGCCTTTTCGCTCTGTTGAAGATATTTGGCTGTGGATGCCGCTCTCGCCGCTAGTTGGTCCTTGATGTCAAACCAAGACTGTATCTCCAACATCCTAGCTAGCTTCACAGGGTCGCCGTCTGTGATCCTCATGTATCGGTTGTACTCCTCCATCAATCTACTTCTCCACAACACCTTCACTCGCCGACGGTGGTTTTTGAATGGAAGAGGAGAGGAGCAGCGCTCGTTTTAGATTAGAACGGGAGAGGAGTGATGCTGGTTTTGGACTGGAACAGGAGAGGAGGGGCCGTGGTTTTGAAATGGAAGAGGAGAGGAGCGGCGCTGGATTTAGATTGGAACAAGAGAGGAGCGACGGTGGTTTAAGAGGAGAAGAGCGGAAGAGCGGCGCTAGTCTTGGAAGTATTTTTTGTTATTTTGCGTATTTTGGTTCAAAGTTTGAACACGTACTGTATTTGACAAGCAAAATGTGAATGCATGTCACCAAAAATTGTATCATTTGGTACGTATCTAAATGTACTTTCAAATTATATTATTTTTTCAACGTATAACATATATTTTATGTGCGAAAATCATGGTCAATTATGACCCAGAATAAAAGGGAGACTAGTTAATGTGGGGTCGCTTTCTTAATTGAAGGGTAAATTGATTTTTATTTTGATCCAGTCACAGCGCGCCGGCCCTCTCGTCCAATCCTAAATCGCTGCCGCACGCTCCTCTCCCTCTTCTCCATTGCAAAACTACCTCCTCTCCTCTCCATCATCTCCATTCCAAAACCACCGTCTCGCCTCTCCCTTTTCTGATCTTCTCCATTGCAAAACCACCTCCTCTCCTCTCCATCATCTCCATTCCAAAACCACCGTCTCGCCTCTCCCTCTTCTCTATTGCAAGACCACTGTCTCTCCTCCCATCTTACAAAGCTAGTACCGAGCCACTCAGAAGGACATCTATGGAGAGGATGCAGCAGCGAATCAGGCAGATCGACAATGGCGACCAGGCAAAGTTAGCCAGGTTGAAGGAGATCCTTAGTTGGTTTGACAATGAGTGGGAGATTTAGAGGACGGTGCGGGCCATGTGGCAATGTATGCAAAAGAGTGAGACGGCGACGATGAGGGCGATGATGTACATGTACTCCTCGGCGGCAGTCACGCTGCAGTCATCCGAGTTCATCGAGTATCTCCTTTGGGCGATGGAGCAGACAGATTCGCCCGAGGCGACAGTCAGGCGGTGGTGGTGGGCGTGCAGGTCGAAGGTCGAGCACCTAGAGGATAACGAATCGATCGAGTATGGTGTGCCGTTCGTGAGGGTGCAGAGCCAGCCAGAGCCACAGGAGTATTAGTTCTCCCACCGCAAGAGGAGGCCGGATGGCGCGACGTTGCTTCCCCACCGTTCTCCACGGTTCCCTCGACGCTTGCCTCGTTTCAACGGCCGCGGTAGGGTTTAAGGCAAGCTTCGCACTAACCTAATCTTCCACCTGCTCATGCTTACAATCAGTGTGACAGCTAATGAAAATCATGCTTACAATAAGTCTCCGAGTACTACGCCAATCACCCTAAAATAGCTCTGGACCTTTGGGTCAAAGTTGTGACATAGTGTACAGATAAAGAAAAATAGATTGGTGCTTCTTTCAGAAAAGAGTACTTCCTAGAAAACTGCCAATATAAGCTACTAGTATTTGGTTCGAGGATTTGCTGCCGAGAAAGATCCGTCCACAGAGAGCGCCACACATCCCACTGGTGGTGGTGGATGCCAATGCGTGCATGCAGCATGGTTGGTGTCGGTAATTTTTACTTGGCACACCTCGCACTCTGCATATATGCTGGTTCCATACGTACATTTGTGCAGTTCCACCAAAATGCAGCTGAATAACCCTGTTTGCACAGATAATGAAAAAGCGCGATTACATTATAGTGGCACTAGTTGATGAAACACACAAAATAAATAGAAGAAAATTTTGCTATAGTATCATTGTATGCCATGCTGCGAGGGCGAGATGGGCCCTGCGACGCCTCATACGGTACGCCTCATAATGGAAATCGTCCCAAGTCTCCCAAATACACCTTCTGCCAGTGATGAACATCAGTGTACAGCAGTAGTACAAGGAGGCGCCTTGAGACATTCAAATCTCTACTTTTGTGCAGATCAACTAAAATTAAGCACCCCAGTTTGTAGAAACGCTTAAACATTAACAATGGGACTAGTTGATAAAACATATATTAACAAAGAGAAGCACTTTCTTTATCTGCATTGGAAATGAAATGATAGAGAGGACACTCGCTCTATTTTAACAACATTATTACTTCATTTTATCAGTGACACTAGGGTCGAGCAGGTGGCAAACAAGGTGTACCGTGCGTGGCAAGGATGGAGGCCGGGGGTGCTTAGACTAGGATGCTGAAGCTGGCTCTTTCAGTCACCAACATGGATGATTTAATCCATGGGACCTTTTGGTGCAGTTCACCTAAAATGAAGCAATGTCCCATGAGCTAGCAGCTTCTTCTTCAAATTTTTTTAAGAAAAAGGCTCCAGCCCCGGTTCCATTTCCATCAGAAAACGAAACCCATAGAGCGTCTTCTTCATTAGTTGCAATAAAATTGAGCAACATGAAGGTTGGTTGTGAAGCTGTAACATCCCAATTTTCAATTTGGAATGTTATACACTAGATCATCATTGCATATCATATTTTATTGCTTTTGGCTTGATCCTAGAAATTCTACGCAACTCAAGGACCCTCGGAGAGAGTTGGGATTTTCGTTATTTTCATATTTGAATTTTCTCGAATTTTGAAAATAGGATCATTTGATTTTATTTATTTTATCTTCAATTATTTCTATTAAAAAATATGAGAGAGGGAACAAAATGACTTTCCCAAAATAAAGAAATATTGAGGATTTAATAAAAAAATCAAATAAGATTTATTTTGGAGTTTTCGCTATTTTATTTGAATTTAGGAAAAATTGCACGTTTTCAAAACTGCATTTTAGGGCCAAGAAAAATGTTCATCTCGTTCTAAATATTTTATTTAGACGGTGAAAAATTGTTTTGGCATTTGTAGATTTTTATTTATTTTTCTAGGATTTATTTTCTTTTTGGCGGAATTGTTTTAAAAAAAATCTCGCGCGCGCCCGACTGGGCCGAAGCCCAGCCGAGCCAGGCCGGCCCGTCTTCCCCGCCGCCGTCTCCCACGGGGAGACCGCGCCGCCGCCACCGCCGACCCGGACAAGGAGTCCGAGCCGGACTCCTCCGCCGCCCTTTCCCCTCCCCCAAGCCACCACCCCCCTCTTTATATACGGTCGCCGCCGCCGCCCAACACCGCCACCCTGACTTGCCCCGCCTCCCGATCCGAACCGCCGTCGCCGCCTTCACGCCGCCGCCGGAGCCCCGCCGCCCCATGCCGCCTCCCCTCGCCCCGCCGGAGCCGCCCCGCCCCGCCGGAGCACCTCGCCGGAGGTATACGCCGCCCGCCGCCGTGGTCCGTTTTTTTAAAACCCGATCCTTTTTTTAGAAAACCCTAGTTTTCGATTAGATCGGTTTTTTTCTGGTTTATTTATTTAGTGAGCGTTCGCTCGATTGTTCGTTTTAACAAACGAGTTCGTCGTTTAGTTCCACTTAACGAACGTTCGTTCATTAATCTGTTCATCAGTTTTTCTTTTTCTCGGATTTTCCGCGATTATTCCTGATCGCGATTTCTGATCCGATTTTCGTGCTAGTATAACTTTTCGCTCGTTTCTCGGAATCAGGCGATTCAAGCGCCTAGAGTTTTGTCTCAAAACCCTCTTTCCGTTTCACCAACTCAAACAAGTTTTTGATTCAGTAAAATTTGACTTAGATCCAGATTAGTAAATGAAGCTTGTTTCTTTCGCCGTTTGTGTTTCGTTGCTTCGTTCGATTTGATTCTTTTGCAAACCGGAGTTCTTAAGTTGAACTTTCTAGTTAGTTCTCTTATTTGAGTTTTACCTGTGCATTAGATGAGTGCTTATTGTATGCTTGTTTGTTTGTGATAGAGTACCCAGAGTACGCCGCTTGCTACTTCGAATCTCTAGGTTTCACGGATCATCAGCGATGCAAGTAACACTTTGATCATACCTCTTTACTACCCATATTTAATTGCATTAGATCAATCCTCAAACATTTGCATGATTAGGATCTGATTAATATGCGGGTTTTGGGAAGTAGATGAGGTAGTACCTATTACCTGTTTTATTATCAAACCCTCGGGAGTTACTTCTACGTTTGCTTCTTATGCCATGCTATGCTAGTAGACGTGGATTGGGTGAGTGTATCCATGATAGATGTGAGATTGTTATTTAAGGGTTTATTTAAGGTGGCAACTTAAACACACATCTGGGTGGATTGAGGCACCTGGGTATTCCAGCGATTGCCTGTTTTTCTTTATGGACCGCCACCCAGGCTCAAAGGGATCATAAGATTATTCATGCTAGAAACTTCCGTGTGCAGCCACAAGCTACTATGGGCTCTAGCATAGTTGATTAAGTTGTGTGAACTCTTACAGTGGTAGACTAGCAGATGTAGGTGATGTAGGTTGGTACTGTCTACCCGATCGTAAGGTGCAAACGCTTCTGAAAGACTATGTCTCGGTCATCCGTTTCTCAAACACCATGTAGTGCGAGAAATCCAACGGAGGAGATCGAGTCTTGTGGGGAAAAGTGCGCAAACCTCTACAGAGTGTATAAACTAATCATGGTTAGCCGTGTCCCCGGTTATGGACGTTTTGAGTATCTAGTACTTGGATTATCATGTGAATCTCATCATGTTACTTTAATTAATTATGTTGGGTTTAATGATGATGTTTAATTGGGATTGAGAGGATGTATATCTTATCAATGTTTAACAACCACCATGATAGTTAAATAAAATTTATTCCTTTGTAGTAGGGAAAAATTGGCTTTACGCAAAACTGTAAACATAGAGCTTTCCACCAGCCACATATGCATGTAGAATAGCTTTATTCTTTCATTACTCTCTATGTGTTACATTGCCAACATATTCCATCTGCTGACCCATTTTCGGGCTGCAACGTTCATCTTGTAGACTATTCAGACGACGAGTAAGGTGCCTTTAGGTCGTGGTTCGATACTAAGTGATGCCGTTGGAGTTGATGGACTCACTTATCTTCCAAGCCTTCCGCTATTATCGGTATTAGATGGACTTAAGCCATGATTATTGTAATAAGTTCTCTTTTGAGACATTCGATATAATAAGTGTGTGATTGCTACTCTGTTATAAATCCTTCAAGTACTGTGCGTGTCAGCATTACTGATCCAGGGATGACACTAAAGCACAGAGATCAGACTGTTTGAGGTCTGGTCGCTACAAGATGGTATCAGAGCACACGCTGACTGTAGGACACGACCACTAAGCTAAAAGCCCTAGATCACTACTCACTCTCCTCATTTCTGACTCCTCATATTTTCCTCTCTTTTAGGATGGCGGAACTCAAGGAACAAGTTCACGCAACTGGATGAAGATACACCCTTTGGACGTCACTTGAAGGAAGTCACTAGATACCTAAACATCGGAGTACCAAGCTTCATCGGGACCTACATCGCCACTTTACCCGAAGAGGAGCATTGGATGATTCAAGTTCAAGTACCAGGAAGGACGTTCATGCCCGTCACTGAGCCCATAGAGTTCTCCTTCGATGCACCAACCTGCAGTCTAGGAAAGAGCATGGCAGCCCACATCACCATGGGACGCATTGGAGAAATTTACCAAAAGGATCTCAAGGATACTATCTACCAGATTTGTGGGCGCCGAGATGAGCAATGGGAGATGATCAGCACCAGGAAGGATAGATCAATTGCAGCTTTCATCCAGGAGTTAAACCAGCACATTCGACGCCAGGAGAACCAGATGTGCGCAGGCATGATAGATCTAAAGAAGGCCATGACCAAGATCATGGAGTTGGAGGAAGAACTCAAGTCTACACGCGATGGATATGAGGAGGAAATAGCAACACTCGTGGAGAAGAATGATGATCTGAAGAAGAAGCTAAAAGTATTCATGGGATTTCCCGCGACTGGAGGAGAAGATGATTGCACCTGTCCAGAGAACTACATCATCATCGACAACACCGACTCGGACCCAGAGGATAGCGATGATGACTATGTTGATGAAGTTGGAGCAGATATCATGGAGTCTTCATCGGAGCAGTTTTTCTAGTCGACCACCATAACAGTAGTAGTATTCCCCCATGTATCTAGTATAGTCCGAGCACTTTTGTAACGATAGTTAGACCGTTGTATGCCCTTGCTTGAATTGAATGAAGTGATTTTGATTGCATTTGTCTCATGTGCATATGGGTAGTGTTTTCTCTCTATACCTCATTCTATTCTATTTTCTCATCTTTTCTAAAACCTTAGATGCCTCCGAGATGTGACGATGGATTTGCTTTCCCACCGGAGATCACCCAGTTGATCCAGCAGCAGAACGCGTTGATGCAGTTGCTAGTCCAGAATTAGAATCAGGGCAACAACAACAACAACAACAACAACAACAACCCACCACCGCCACCACCTGTTGATCACTTAACCCGTTTTCTTAGACTGAATCCGCTGGTGTTTTCCAGTAGCACCGAGCCGATAGTTGCAGATGATTGGCTCTGCAAAACAGGAAGGGAGTTGACCACTGCATGATGCACAGATGCGGAAAAGGTGCGTTTTGTCGCACATCAGCTTGAAGGACCCGCAGCATCATGGTGGGAGAATTTCACAGCCACATATCCTATCAAGTTTGTCACATGGGATCAGTTTCAGCAGGCTTTCCGTACTGCCCATGTTTCAATAGGAGTTATGGCCATGAAGAAGCGTGAGTTTCACAACTTGCGCCAAGGAGGACGAGCAGTTGGCCAGTATGTGGATGATTTTAGTAAGCTAGCACATTATGCCCCAGATGACGTTGCTATAGATGCAGCTAAGCGGGAGAAGTTTCTGGAAGGACTGAATGATGAGCTGAGCATGCAGTTGATGGTAGCAAGTTTCAACAACTACCAGGAGTTGGTAGATCGTGCTCTCATGATTGAAGGGAAGCAGTAGTAGATTGAGAACCGCAAGAGGAAGTATGGACAAGGGAAGTACAATTCTGGAGCTCAGCAGAAGCCACGTTTTACCCCGAAATCGGGAGGACATTTTCAGCATACCCATGGAGGAGGTACCTCGCATAATCATAATGGCCCCAAAAATGGTAACGGGAATGGAGGAAGCAACGGCCAGAACCGTACCAACCTTTCAACCCCAGCCAAGAGAGACCTGAGTCAAGTCACTTGCTATAAATGTCAGAAGACTGGACATTATGCCAATGAATGTCCTGAAGCCCAGAATGGAAATGGCAATGGAAGCTCTGGGAAGAAACTGTACCCTTACAATAGGGGATAGGTGAACCACGTTAACGTGGAGGAGGTTGAAGCCTAGCCAGATGCAGTAATAGGTAAGTTTTTGGTTAAGTCATTTACTGCACTCATTCTTTTTGATACTGGTGCATCACATTCATACATATCAAGGGGATTTGTTGATAAATATAAACTGCCAACCCAAGCCCTTAGGTCACCCATGTTAGTAACCTCGCCTGGAGCAGAGTATATGGCTAGTTTATGGTGTGATCGGTTACCATTAAGGATTGGTAACTACGTGTTTCCCTCAGACCTAATAGTATTGGAATCGCAAGGATTGGATGTGATATTAGGCATGGATTGGTTATCGAAGTATGGAGGGAACATTGAATGCGCCAATAAGAAGATTTTGCTTACCACCCCAGAAGGAAGAAGGATCAAGTACATATCCCTGCATGAACCGAAGAGGACACAAGTAAATTCCTTATCAGGAGTTGTACAGGAGGAAGTACCAGTGGTGAAGGATTTCCCTGACGTATTTCCAGAGGAGTTGCCAGGCATGCCACCGGATAGAGACATTGAGTTTTTGATTGAGCTTTTTCCAAACACAGGGCCAATATCTAAGAGACCATACAGGATGCCCGCAAAGGATTTGGAGGAGATTAAGAAGCAGATTAAGGAGTTACTGGATAAAGTCTATGTTCGCCCAAGTTCTCCACCTTGGGGATCGCAAGTGCTTCTAGTGGAGAAGGATGGATCATTAAGGATGGTTGTTGATTATCGAGGATTGAATGAAGTAACCATCAAGAACAAGTACCCACTGCCGATGATCAATGATCTATTTGACCGATTGCAAGGACCTAAGGTATTTTCCAAGATCGATTTGCGATCCAGATACCATCAGTTGAAGATTCGAGAGCAGGATATACCAAGACGACTTTTACCACCAAGTATGGGCTGTACGAGTATACTGTTATGTCATTAGTCTGACTAACGCACCTTCCTATTTCATGAACATGATGAACAAAGTGTTTATGGAGTTTCTGGATAAGTTCGTCGTGGTGTTCATTGATGATATATTGGTCTACTCGAAGAATGAAGAAGAGCATAAGGAGCATTTGCGTTTGGTACTTGAGAAGCTCAGAGAACATCAATTATATGCCAAGTTCAGCAAATGTGAGTTTTGGTTGAAGGAAGTTGGATTCCTCGGACATGTTATATCCGGCGAAGGAATAGCAGTAGATCCCACCAAGGTTGTCACTGTGACAAACTGGTAATCACCCATGTCAGTTGGAGAGATCCGGAGTTTTCTTGGACTCGCAGGATACTACCGGAGGTTCATTGAGAATTTCTCGAAGATTGCGAAGCCCATGACGGAGTTGTTGAAGAAGGACACCAAGTTTAAATTGACTGAAGAATGTGAGGCCAGTTTCTAGGAGTTGAAGAAACGTTTGGTTACATCACCAGTATTGATTCTGCCCGATCAACGTAAGGATTATGAAGTATATTGTGACGCTTCTCGACGAGGACTTGGAGCAGTGCTTATGCAGGAAGGAAGAGTTGTTTCATATGCCTCACGATAGCTTAAACCTCATGAGTTGAATTATGCTACACATGATTTGGAGTTAGCAGCCGTAGTGCATGCATTGAAGACATGGAGACATTTTCTCATCGGAAATCATTGTGAGGTGTACACAGATCACAAGAGTTTGAAGTATATCTTCACGCAGAAGGAGCTGAATCTCAGGCAAAGGAGATGGTTGGAGCTCATCAAAGATTATGATATAAGATTGCATTATCATCCCGGAAAGGCTAACGTAGTAGCCGATGCGTTGAGCCGCAAGAGCCATGTCAACACGCTCATGACCGGAGAGTTACCGAAGGAGTTAGTCGAGGACCTTCGTGAACTATGTTTGGAGATAGTTCCGAGAGGCTATGTAGCAGCGTTGGAGATTCAGTCTACTTTGATGGATAAGATCAGAGAAGCCCAGAAGACTGACAAGGAGATTCCCTCTATAAAGGAGAAGATGAGCAAAGGAAAAGCTAAAGGATTTCGTGAGGATGAGCATGATACCTTATGGTTTGAGGACCGCATTTATGTTCCTAATGACCCGGAGATCAGGAAGTTGATTCTGCAAGAGGCCCATGATTCACCGTATTCGATTCACCCAGGAAATACCAAGATGTATTTGGATTTGAAGGACACATTCTGGTGGACCGGAATGAAGAAGGATATTGCGGAGTATGTAGCAGTTTGTGATGTATGTTAGAGAGTGAAGGCAGAGCATCATAAGCCAGCAGGATTGTTACAGCCATTGCCAATACCCGAATGGAAGTGGCATAAGTTAGGCATGGATTTTATCACGGGATTACCCAGGACTCGTTCAGGCTATGACTCGATTTGGGTTGTAGTTGATCGTTTGACGAAAGTAGCTCATTTCATCCTAGTAAAGACCACTTACACCAGTGCTAAGTTGGCTAAGATATACATGACCAGGATTGTAGTCTGCATGGAGTTCCGAGGAGCATTGTATCAGATAGAGGAACCCAGTTTACCTCAAAGTTCTGGAATCAGTTGCACGAAACCTTGGGTACCAGACTAGATTTCAGTGCAGCCTTTCATCCGTAGACAGATGGACAGACCAAGAGAGTCAATCAGATTTTGGAAGATATGCTGAGAGCTTGTGCGCTAGATTATGGATCTAGTTGGGACGGCAATTTGCCATATGCAGAATTCTCTTACAACAACAATTATCAATCCAGTTTGAAGATGGCCCCTTTCGAAGCTTTGTACGGAAGGAGGTGTAGAACCCGTTGTTGTGGGATGAAGTTGGAGACCGCCAGTTGTTTGGACCAGATTTGGTTAAGGAGTCTGAACAGAAGGTGAAGTTGATTCGTGATAGGCTCAAGGTAGCCCAGTCCAGGCAGAAGAGCTATGCACATTCAAAACGCAAGGAGACAACATACAAAGTCGGAGACCGAATTTATCTTCGTTTATCTCCACTTCAAGGAGTTAAGCGCTTTGGAGTTAAGGGAAAGTTAGCGCCAAGTTTTGTAGGACCATACAAAGTTTTGGAGCGTATGGGAGAAGTTGCTTATAAGTTGGAATTACCCGAAGGATTGTCAGGAGTTCACGATGTGTTTCACGTATCCCAATTGAAGAAGTGCCACACAGAGATGGCTGATATACCGCTAAGAGATACAGTGCCACTGGAAGCGATTCAGTTGGATAGTGATTTGACCTATGAGGAGAAACCAGTCAAGATTCTTGAGTATGCCAGCCGAGTCACTCGCAGCAAGGTTATCAAGTTTTGCAAAGTTCAATGGAGCCACCATACCGAGGATGAAGCCACCTGGGAGCGAGAGGAAGATCTGCTGAAGGACCACCCTCACCTATTTTCTAGCCAACCCGAATCTCGAGGGCGAGATTCATCTTAAGGGGGGTAGGTTTGTAACATCCAAAATTTTCAATTCGGAATGTTATACACTAGATCATCATTGCATATCATATTTTATTGCTTTTGGCTTGATCCTAGAAATTCTACGCATCTCAAGGACCCTCGAAGAGAGTTGGGATTTTCGTTATTTTCATATTTGAGTTTTCTCGAATTTTGAAAATAGGATCATTTGATTTTATTTATTTTATCTTCAATTATTTCTATTAAAAAAATGAGAGAGGGAATAAAATGACTTTCCCAAAATAAAGAAATATTGAGTATTTAATAAAAAAATCAAATAAGATTTATTTTGGAGTTTTCGCAATTTTATTTGAATTTACGAAAAATTGCACGTTTTCAAAGCTGCTTTTTAGGGCCAAGAAAAATGTTCATCTCGTTCTAAATATTTTATTTAGACGGTGAAAATTTGTTTTGGCATTTTTAGATTTTTATTTATTTTTCTAGGATTTATTTTCTGTTCGGCGGAATTGTTTTAAAAAAAATTCTCGCGCGCGCCCGTCTGGGCCGAAGCCCAGCCGAGCCAGGCGGGCCCGTCTTCCCCACAGCCGTCTTCCGCGCGGAGACCGCGCCGCCACCGCCGCGGACCCGGACAAGAAGTCCAAGCCGGACTCCTCCGCCGCCCTTGCCCCTCCCCCAAGCCACCCCCCCTCTTTATATACCGCCGCCGCCGCCCAACACCACCACCCCGACCCGCCCCGCCTCCCGATCCAAGCCGCCGCCGCCGCCGCCCGAAGCCGCCGCCGCCAACGCCCGCCGCCCCACGCCGCCTCCCCTCGCCCCGCCGGGGCCGCCCCGCCCTGCCGGAGCACCTCGCCGGAGGTATACGCCGCCTGCCGCCGTGGTCCGGTTTTTTTAACCCGGTCCGGGTTTTTTAGAAAACCCTAGTTTTCGATTAGATTGGTTTTTTCCCGGTTTATTTATTTAGCGAGTGTTCGCTCGATCGTTCGTTTTAATGAACGAGTTCGTCATTTAGTTTCAATTAACGAACGTTCGTTCGTTAATCTGTTCGTCAGTTTTTCTTTTTCTCGGATTTTCCGCGATTATTCCTGATCGTGATTTCTCATCCGATTTTCGTGCTAGTATAACTTTTCGCTCGTTTCTCGGAATCAGGCGATTCAAGCGCCTAGAGTTTCGTCTCGAAACCCTCTTTCCGTTTAACCAACTCAAACAAGTTTTTGCTTCTATAAAATTTGACTTAGATCCAGATTAGTAAACGTAGCTTGTTTATTTCGCCGTTTGTGTTTCGTTGCTTCGTTCGATTTGATTCGTTTGCAAACCGGAGTTCTTAAGTTGAACTTTCTGGTTAGTTCTCTTATTTGAGTTTTACCTATGCATTACATGATTGCTTATTGTATGCTTGTTTGTTTGCGATAGAGTACCCGGAGTGCACCGCTTGCTACTTCGAATCTCTAGGTTTCGCGGATCATCAGCAAGGCAAGTAACACTTTGATCATACCTCTTTACTACCCATGTTTTATTTCATTAAATCAATCCTCAAACAATTGCATGATTAGGATCTGATTAATATGCGGGTTTTGGGAAGTAGATGAGGTAGTACCTATTACCTATTTTATTATCAAACCCTTGGGAGTTACTTCTACGTTCGCTTCTTATGCCATGCTATGCTAGTAGACGTGGATTGGGTGAGTGTATCCATGACAGATGTGAGATTTTTATTTAATGGTTTATTTAAGGTGGCAACTTAAACACACATCTGGGTGGATTGAGGCACCTGGGTATTCCAGCGATTGCCTGTTTTTCTTTATGGACCGCCACCCAGGCTCAAAGGGATCATAAGATTATTCATGCTAGAAACTTCCGTGTGCAGCCACAAGCTACTATGGGCTCTAGCATAGTTGATTAAGTTGTGTGAACTCTTATAGTGATAGACTAGCAGATGTAGGGGATGTAGGTTGGTACTGTCTACCCGATCGTAAGGTGCAAACGCTTCTAAAAGACTATGTCTCGGTCATCCGTTTCTCAAACACCATGTAGTGCGAGAAATCCAACGGAGGAGATCGAATCTTGTGGGGAAAAGTGCACAAACCTTTGCAGAGTGTATAAACTAATCATGGTCAGCTGTCTCCCCGGTTATGGATGTTTTGAGTATCTAGTACTTGGATTATCATGTGAATCTCATCATGTTACTTTAATTAATTATGTTGGGTTTAATGACGATGTTTAATTGGGATTGAGAGGATGTATATCTTCTCAATGTTTAACAACCACCATGATAGTTAAATAAAATTTATTCCTTTGTAGTAGGGAAAAATTGGCTTTACGCAAAACTGTAAACATAGAGCTTTCCACCAGCCATATATGCATGTAGAATAGCTTTATTCCTTCATTACTCTCTATGTGTTACATTGCCAGCATATTCCATGTGCTAACCTGTTTTCGGGCTGCAACGTTCATCTTGCAGACTTTTCAGACGACGAGTAAGGTGCCTTTAGGTCGTGGTTCTATACTCAGTGATGCCGTTGGAGTTGATGGACTCACTTATCTTCCAAGCCTTCCGTTGTTATCGGTATTAGATGACCTTAAGCCATGATTATTGTAATAAGTTCTCTTTTGAGACATTCGATGTAATAAGTGTGTGATTGCTACTCTGTTATAAATCCTTCAAGTACTGTGCGTGTCAACATTACTGATCCAGGGATGACACTAAAGCACAGAGATCAGACTGTTTGAGGTCTGGTCGCTACAGAAGCTCCTGGAATGTTCAACTATAATTTGGATATCATTTGTGCAGTTCAACTAAGATCGAGCGTGAAATGTATATCTCTATTTGCACAAAAAAGGTGGAAAGGAGGGTGACTAACAAGTGATGAAACATGCATCAAATGAAAAGAAGCATGTTCCTTATCTGAATGGCAATCCTACAACGACAGTAGCAATTTCTAAAGAAGTGGCATTGCTAGATATTAGTGTGGGCATTAGGATTAACTATGACAAACATTAAATACGACATTACTTTGGGCATGGGAGAGTAGGCGGACCACGGCAGTTGCATTTCTAACGAAAAGAACCAACTTATCTTAATGGGAAATTTAGCAGGACATGTAAAAAAGTGCCATTGATTCATATTACTGGAGGCATTACACTGAAAACAACATTGGTTTAACGTGTCCTTACTTTTAACAGTGCGACTGCTACATTTTACCATTGGCATTGCATAAGAGTGGCTCGGGGCAACAAACATCAGAACAGGATATCTGGGTTGGTCCCATTTTTGTTCGGTATAGCCACCTTATACTGTGTGAGGTTAGCAAATCTAGTGCTGGACTTACTCTGTTGACTTGTCCCCAGTCCCCACTTTCTTTCCTTTTTCAACCAATAGATCGGGTTTATATTGAGTTTGTACTGCGTTTCCCTTTATTTCCCTATTAGACCTAGAGACCACTTGGATAGCCAGTCTCTACTACTTTTCGCCCCCATTATTTCCTCTTTCGACCAAGTCCTAGATTCAGGTAACAAATCCTCCCCCACCCCCACCCCCTTTCTTCCTTGTTTGAACCAAGTAGTACTAGATTCGAGTGCATGAACTAGTTTTACCTCTTAAACGTAAAAAAATAGGTGGTTTTCGAACAGCCAATCGATCCTATCTACGAGGGGGCCTGAGAAATAGTAAAAGATACAAATGCAGCGACGTCAGGAGCTCAGGAAGTAGAGCAAGGCCGGTTTCAAAGTAAGTTATACCTGATGGTCGCCGGCATGTCGCTAGGTGGGCGGCGGGAGGCCGGATCTGCCCACACTACGGCAGCGAGGAAGAAGGGGTCGGAGGCCCTCCCTCGCCAGCGGTGCTTGGGAGAGAACAACATGGCAGGCTGATCGGGACGCGCCAGCAGTGGGTAAGAGCCGTCGCTGACGACGACCGCATGAACGTTGCACCTTCTCACCTTCCCCGGCGGAGAGGATCCGGCTGGATCTGTGACCAGCGGTGATCAGAGAGAGAGAGAGTGTGTGTGTGTGGCCACCGCTGTCGTGTTTAGATCTAGAGAGGATGAGACAGTGTGAAGAGAGCAACACTAGCGAGCAAGCGCGGAGGCTCCTGCCTATATAGTGGAGTAGTATTCGTTTTCTTTTGTCTACCGGAGCCGGCTTGACCTCGTCAATGACTGTCGAGAAGTCTTCATGCACGTGGCCCGGAGGCGCAGTTGTCGTCATTTTGATCTAAAGTGCCGGATTATAACATATAACATGAAAAAATGCCACATGACAAGAAATCATAACCTCACTGCCCAAAGGAGACAACATGAATCTCGACGGACAAACTAGACGAGGAACAAAGCTCAAATTAAAGATAAACTCGTAGAAAAGGGGTCCATTGATAGATGTCCTAATTAACATAGCTGACTTGACCTAGATGGCAGCCGAGTAGTCTTCGTGCATGTGCCTCCAATGACTAGTGCAACTCAGTTGTCGCTGTTTAACCCTCGCAGTGATCCGAAGCACATGACACCTAATTTTGCGAGATGACAAGAAACCTTTTTTTAGATTTCTCACCACAACTACAGCCATGTACAACACAACCTGTACAATATGTCGACGATAGCCAATACAGGCGTGTCTGCTGGAGTCTGGTCACATGCATGGACGAACTGATCTTCTGTGTCTTGCAAGGATCGTCCAGGCACCAACATAGTACAACACTTCTCTAGTACTATCGCTCGACTCCCTCTTCTATTAAGTCAATCGACTTGCGGGGCCGGGGAGTGTGCCTATGGTCGGTTCTCAATTGCGGTCCCACATGTGTGTGCAAACACAATATGACGCGCGTTCCATTCGGAGAGCAGCGTGCCAGACCGACCGACCCTCTGAGGTGCGACGCGAATGCGACGGGCGTGCTGTATACTCCGTACATGTGTACCGCCGTTTTCTAGAGGCTTTGCTACATGGCGCAATCCATGGATACAAAATTAGTATACTGTACTATTTAAATGTCGAGGGCGGGGCTTTTCCTGTGCGGTAGGCGGGGCAGTTCCACCTAGTCGGTTCGACAGAGACGCGAGAAGATGAGGGAGTAGGCTGCTGCAAACGTAGGGTTGTGTGATTTGACAGCGAGTTACTACTGGACAGGTGGGGCCCCGTGATTTGACTTGCCATTATCATTTTAACTGCGGCGCTATGACCGGCGTGAGTGTCCCGAGTCCTGACCACCTCCATACAGGTGCCTCTCCCAATGCTCCACCATGTAGTAGAGGCTGGCTCTTGCATGAGAGCCCACTTCTCCACTTTTTCCTTGCCTCTCATTCCTCCACATATGCAAAAATGTCATGTAAAGCGCACTATTGTACTTACTTGCTCCTACAGGTGCTAAGCTTGCCACATAGGCATAAAGTCTGATGTGGCAAGTTAATCAAGAAGAGAGAGACTAGTTTGGTTACCCAAGGAAGAAATGGTGCTAAGCGCGTGTACCTAGGTGAAAAGACAATTTTGAGTCTATAGCTAATTAAATGAAGCAAACTTAGCAAAACAAAACTAATGAGCACACCATTTCATTGGAAGAGGTCACTCCTTGGCAAATGCAATAAATACTACTCCGTGTGTCCCATAATATAAGAATGTTTCTGGCACTACACTAGTGTTAAAAACGTTCTTATATTATGGGACGGAGGGAGTATGAAGAAAGAGATAGAGAGAAGTAAAAAAAATACACTTATAGCCAACCTTATAGCTAACCTTGTTGTAGTATGAGTGACTAAGTGATGACTATGTATGACATGCCAACATCAGATAGCCTAACGCACCGTGTTAAATCTCCAAGGGCGCGAGCGACGTGACGGTCGTGGTAGGCGTGACCATGATACGGGCTGCTAGCAGCCCTTGGATCCGAGATCAAACGGTCGCATGCTAAGTTGCTGAAAATTTACAAAATAACCCTCCAGGATAGGAGATTCACCCATAGGTCTAGAATCATGCCATGCAACCGTTTGATATCAGATCCAAGGGCTCTCGGAAGCCCGTATCATGGGAGAATGGAAAGCCACTACCCCGTCGTTCACACACTGGCAGTTCACTCCTACTCGTCCCCACACGTTCTTTAATATTACGGCGGTTCGCTCCTAGTCGTCCCGTTCTTTCACATTACGGCAGTTCCACTAATCCTAACCCTCCTCCCAAATCCATGGCGTCCCAAATCTCCATGATCGGCGGTGAGTACAAGGTTAGAGCCACACCGGCGATGAGTTCGACGTCATCTACACCCGTTCTTCCGCGACGGTGAAAGGATGCCTTTCTCGCTTCAGACGCATGTTCGAAAACTCAGATGATGAGTGGGTCGCTGGGCTAGATGTTGAGTACACCACAGTCCTGGGACGAGAGAAGGATCTAAAGGACGAAGAGAGGAAGAAGCCCGCCATGATCCAGGTTTGCGTGTATGACTTATGCTTGGTCTACCACATATGCCATGCCGACGTTGAATGCCTGGATTTTAAGAACTTCCTCGAGAGCAACCTAGTCAGATTCATTATTGTAGACTTTACGAATGACAAAGAAGTCCTGGGTCGGGTAGGCCTCATTGTAGGCAACCCCTTCGACCTCCAGAGTAATGGGTTGGTGTCCTCTCGTCAGCCTTCAATGCTGACCCTGGCATGAGCCATGGTTCATCCTTCGTACGGTAAACTGGAGAAACCTCCATACATGTTTCATCGTTATGCATGGTAGTGGAATGTACTAGATATAGACCACATCCACTATGCTGCAATGGATGGCTACCTTTGTTTCAATATCTACAAGGGTTGGATGAAGAGCAAGAGCCAAGTGTGCGGTTCAAGCAAATAAGTATCGGCCAAGAGGAAGAGGGACAAGGACGAAGTCGAGGACGTGGACGAGGACTCCGAGTAAGGTGGCAGTGTCGTTGCTCATGGTGGTTCTAATGCAGTGTCTACCGGAATAGTTGCAAAGTTTAATTTCAGGTGTGCTTAATTTAATTTGAGGGGTGTGTTGTGTTGAGCCCCCAGCAGAACTATGTTATGTTTCTTCTCGTTACTTTAACTCTTTAGTACGTACATACTAGTATTTCTTACATTTCATCTTTTAGTTGGTATAGTACTACCACTCGTTTCTTCACATTATATAGGTACAATATATATGGCCAACATCATATAGCCAGCAGTTTAGTTGTCAAAGAATTTCAGGGTGCTTAGTTTTGTCAAAGAATTCCAGGATGTTTAGTTTTATTTGAGGGGTGGGTTGTGTTGGACACCATTATTGTGACTAGCCTTTTTAATACTACCTCTGTCCGGGTTTATTGGTCCCCATTGTATTTTGTGCCAAATTTTGGCCATAGATTAAACTAACAAAATGTTCACGCATGTCACCAAACATTATATTTTTGAAAACTATGTTCAAATACGAATCTAATGAGATAATTTTTCTTGACATGCATTAACATTTTGTTAGTTAAATATTTAGTCAAAATTTGGAACAAACTACAAAGGGGACCTATAAACCAGGACGGAGGTAGTAGTACTATATGCATAATTTGGCGATGAGCGCTCTCTATATGTACCACCTTTTTTTTAATTTCAAGTTTTGCTCCATGGCGCAATCCATCGATACTACTACTTTACAAAAGTATACATTTTTTAAAAGGCTAGAGGGCGGGGCAGTCTAGCTTGGTCGGTTTCATGAGAGGTGAGGGCCTTTGTGATTTGACGGCTGATTACTGCTGGAAGGCGGGACCTTGTGATTTGACTGCTCGTATAAATGCGCCGATGACCTGAGGAGGAGCAAAGAACCGTGCGGTATACTCAACTTTTCAACTCGAGTAGTACTACGACGAAGGAGCACGAAACACGGTGGCCCAGTGCCATATGGCAATAAAAATGATCTAATTTGCTAGTCATCTCATTGTTAGCATTGTTCTATTCATTCCCTCAAAAAAGCATTGTTCTATTCATGCCTCGCAGAGAACGTGACATGTGCAGCGAAACACCCGAAGCAAAAGATGAAACATAGGAGCAAAAGAAGAAGGAATATTATCACCCCAAATTATCTAATTCGCCGTGGAGTCGTAACTGCTTCTTCATCGCCTCCACGACCTCCATCTCCTTGCGCGTCTCCTCCGCCATCTTCTTCATTCTATCCATGACGCGGGATTTCTTGACGCGAGCCTTCATCATATGGTCCACGGCCACATTACGTACCTTGACAGCAGCCGGGTGCTCGATGTGAAGCTTCTCCAACTCCTCCTTCTGTTCCATGATGAGGGTCTATAGCATCTTCATCGAGGAACTGCTATTCTCATGCAGCTTCTTCTAGCCGGCGTTCTTCTCCTTCAACAGGTCGAGCTCGTGGCAGAGCTTTGCCTTGTCCTCCCGAAGTTGTAGGATTTCGCCGGTCGCCTTCTTCTCCGAGGCAACGCTCTTCTTCAGCAGCATCACCAAGCCAGCGGTCAACCCCCTTGCTTATTGAGCTCAGCGGGCATGTCGTCGAGGCTCTCCTTCAGCAGCTCCACCAAGCCTTGGATGAACTCCTTCTGCTTATTGAGGTGCTTATTGAGCTGATTGGGCATGCTATCGAGGGATAACGACTCCAGCGCCGCCGGCTCGGCATGTTCGCCTCCGCGGCTAGGGCGCTCCTGGGAGCCATCGCCTGCTCGTGAGAGATCTTTCGAGGTCTCTGCATGGCGGCGAGCCCTCTTTTTTTTTCTGCAGCCTTGGATGCCTCTCCCTTGTTACGAGTAGTTCTCGACCTAGAGCTCTGCTCACCGTCCATGGCAAGGACGGACGAAGAAGAAGCACTTATGAGGAGGAAAGGTAGAGTAATTTTCGGTTAGGTAGTTCCCCTTTTTATAACATAAGTACTAGCACTAGTACTAATACCTTCATAGTGGGAACAAGTTCAGGTTTGGTACGTACTAGTAGGTGTGAGCAGGCTTTCGACTGGGATGGGAACAAGGTAAAGATTAATTTATGGTTTTGGTTTCGAGGCGCGAAACGGCACCCGATGAGTTTAGTGTAACATAAATTTCAAGTAGACTACACTGCTCAAATGCGTAAATATTATGTTACTGTCAAAAATTGGCACAAAATACGAAGGAGACCAATGGAAGTACTACTAGCAACCCATGATTTAACTACTCGCATGCACGCAGTGGAGTAGTAATGTCTTTCTTCCGCCCTCACGTCCACTCAATTTGCATGCGCTGTATTAATTGACCATCAATGAAGTGAACGACTTTACACGTGTCAAATTATCACATGGGGTGGATCTTGGTACAAAATTGCGTCCGCCCGTGTACCTGCGTGTGCGTGCGAGGGAATGAGTGTGTGCGTGGCGTGCATGCACATCTTCGCTTCGTGCATGTACCGACAGTATGGCTTAGGGAGGACGAGTACATTCTTCTGGAACCAGCAGCACGGCACTGTGATCAATCAACACAAGGAGGTCGCGACAACGCCTCCACATGTGGCACATGGCTTCATGAATGTAGTGTGCCATTGGAATTATAATTTATGTGTTTTGCACATACTCGAAGTACTAGTAAGGTACACGTGCATTGCACGCATTAGGTTTTGCAACCAAATTAGGAATACATACCACACTATAGCATGTAAGCTCTGAGTCAGATATGCCTGATGTAGACCTTCGTTTAATTCTTATAGTTCATCTCATTCAAAATCAATTAGTTTTTATAAAAAAACTAGGGCCTCTTGGATTCATAGGATTTCCAAAAGGCGGGAATAGGAAAAACATGGGATTATAGTGGAATGTCGTCTTGAATCCTACAGGATTGTACGAGTGTTTGATTGTGCATAGAAAAAACACAGAATTCTTTCAAAGAGGTTTGACTGGATGGCATGTTTCCTATGAAATCTAGCACAAATGAATCATATGGAAAATTTCCTATGGTTTACAATCCTACGAATCAAACAACCAAGATAGGAAAAATTCCTAATGATTAGAATCCTCCAAAATTCCTTTTAGAATCCTTTGAATCAAAGAAGCCCTTAATCTATTTTATGATTCATGGAATTGTGCATTGTAAAGCATGAAGTAAAAACAAATAATGGCAATTCAACTAGAAAAAAAGTTTGGGCAGTTATGATACGAAAGATTCTAGAACAAAAGAGAACCACTATTGTTATGAGGTTTGTGCATTATGCTTAAGTTCAACCATGGAGTCTGCTAGATTGTACATGTGGCAAAATCCGGTGGGGGGCTAGAAGATGGTGCGAGGGGCCGAGTGGAGGGAGACTATGAAGGAATGCACAAGTGCGAGATTGATATTTAGAGAGAGGGGTTGAGAACGTGCGCTGTTGCGCGCAGTGGCAGAACCATGAAAAGTAAATGAGCTAGGGGGCCAAGCATTGCTAATCCTTTATGAGGAGGGTCAATTCATGAACTTAAACCATTTTTAGCAGCAATTGCCTAATGATCACATTCATATTAGCCTCGATATATAGTGATGTTAGGGGGGGGGCAGGGCCCTTACTGCCCCCTGTCTTCGCCATTGTGCGCGAGTCTGGGAGATGAAGCGGAAGGCATGGATGATGAGAGGGGGACGTTGGATATATATGTTAATCCTATATAGAGAGGTATAGATTGATCGATGTGGACGTGGGAAAGAGGGTGAGACCTCACTGGATATATCGATTGATCGATTTGTGTGGAAAACTAAGAAAGACCTAGCTATATACACACATACATAGAGGAACATCGATCGTTGCACATGCACGCATGAGAGATAAAGAATGCCCGATATGATGGAGATGGGGATGTGTGCGGGTGTGTGCCTTCATGGGAGACCTACCTGAAGAAAAAGATTGCATGTGTGCGATGGATAATGCCGACTGGTAGTGTGTGTGCATGCATACACGAGAGAAAGTTAGTGGTACAATTATAAAGAGAAGACGACTGTGTGGGTGTAAAAGACTAGGTGAGGTCATAATCAATGTAAAGTTGAATCCAAATATTTGAATAAGAGATCTTGATGTTTGAAACCCATGCATGCATGAATATAACGGAGATCTGCATGGTGTGGTTTGGAAACAAGCATGTTGTAATGTATACACATTGAACAAGGTCAGACTGATTCGAATTTGAGATACCGATGGCAGACATCATTTGGCCACGTCGCATTCGTGCATGGACACACTATTCTAATTGGAGATGATGGGTGGCTTTCGCATCACATATCTATATCTATACCCCTATATATATATATATTATATATTTTTATATTGTGTGAGGGTAACTTTAACTTTGAAAGATGGTCGTTGGATGAGGAAAATCCGATGGTCCAAAGATGGCAAATTTGGGCACTATTGGCCGTTGGATATCATCTAGATTCCACAAGATTTCGCCACATGTATAATCTAGAAGACTCCATGGTTGAACTTAAGCATAATGCATAAACATCAAAACACAAGCACTTCTTCTTTGTTCTAGAATCTTTCGTATCAGAATTGCCCAAATGTTTTTCTACATGATTTGCCATTATTTATTTTTACTAAATGTCTTACAACGCACAATTCCATGAATCTTAAAATAGATTAGCTTTCTTATAAAAACTAGATGATTTTGAATGAAATGAACTATAAGAATTAAACGAACATCTACATCATGCATATATGACTCAAAGCTTACATGCTATAATGTGGTATTTATTCATAATTTGGTTGCCAAATCTCATGCGTGCAATGCACGTGTACCTTACTCTAGTCTAAATGGTGTTTGTGTGTGTGTTGTGCGTGTTGAGGTGCAAATTGTCTTTTTTGGTACACGTTCAGCTTGTTCTACGGAAATTTCAAGACGCGCCTTGTTATGCCGAAAAATTCAAGCTAGCGTCTCTGTCTATCGTGCTGCAAAACTCCCGCCTCTTCAACCCGCGCCTTGTTAGCCCGAAATATTCAAGATATATCTTTGTCTTGTTGTGCTCCGACAACTCCCTCCATCTCAACCCGCGCCTTGCTATTCCGAAATTACAACGCGCGCGAAAACTCCCACCTCCTGTGAAATCCCGACATGCGAAATGCCCGTGGTACCCCTGAACCGAAAGAACCGCCTCAAATCAGCGGGGGTACTTTCGTAACTTACCCACATTTTGGACAAGCGCATCCCTAAGCCATGGTTCCCCACTGCCATCCCATCCGCCCACCCATTTGTACATCGAGGCTGCGAAAACCCGCGACGAAGCCCCACACCTTGCTCTGTCCACCACCCAGCCGGAGCCTCTTCGCCGACGATGTCGTCCACAGCAACACCTCGACATCCCTCATCCACCATACCGGACGAGGATCCGTCGTCGATCTCATCGTCCCGCCGGTTCAGCCACCCCGTCCTCCACCTCCAAGGAGCTGCCCCGACGTTCCCTCGTCTTTTGCGCCACCAACATTCCCACACCACCGTCTTCACCTGCACCACCGGAAGAGCATCATCATCACCGTTTCTTCGGATGAAGTTGTGGCCTAATCGGCGCCCCCAAAGAGGTTATACACTAATCGCCGCATTTTCTTCTTGATTCGATCTCACGATGCTGCCGGCGCTGAGTCCCGAGCCGACACGGCACGGCTCCATCAACGGCGGCGTTGCCGGCCACTTCCTCCATGACGTCGCTCCCTCGGCGGCGATGTCCACATCAGTAGGAGCTGCTGCTACTTTAGCTCTCACTCACGCTGCTGCTCTGCTCTTGCTCTCGGTCCCCTGCCTGGTCTGCTCTTGCTATTGCTCTTTCTCGCGCTGCTGCTCTTGCTCTTGCTCTTGCTTGCGATGCTGCTCCGATTTAGCTACACTTTAGTCGACTGAATCGACTTTTGGGTCAGTCAATTTTTAGGGGGTGGGGGGCTCGTCAGGGTGAAGGAAGAACCAGCCGCAGCAGGGAGGGGGCTCGCCGAAGAGGTACCCTACTATCTATCTTAGGTTTCTGGGTGGGGGCGGTGGTCGCCGGCGTTGGCGGGGTGGTGGCGTGGGGATCGCCGGAGAAAAAGCTCGGCACAGGGCGGCCTAGAGGGATGGCCGGGGCAGCGGCGGACCAGCGGTGGGGAGTGTTTTCGGTGCGGGCGGGGCGGCGCACCACCGGCCGCGGGCGGCGGGGGGCTGCTGTTTGGCCAGTGGTGGCTGGCGGCTCAGGGGGTGGAGGTTGAAGATGAAATGTAGGCCCTTGATTTCGTATCCAATGGCTGCAAAATCGACTAACCAGAGATGAAAAAGTCATTCGACCGACGTGTAGACGCACCTTGCTAGTGCGTTCATTTTCGACAGCAAAATTCAGTTTCGACAGTTAAGTTCAGTTTCGACAGTTAAGTTCAGTTTCGACAGTTAAATTCAGTTTCGACAGTTAAGTTCAGAGATGAGCGGCTGATGTATTTTACATCTAGCACTTTGTGGTTATGTATTTTACGTCATGTATTGGAGATGCTATTAGAATTCCACTCAGGTTAAAGTTGTCTCTCTTGTCTTGCTTCAGCCTCGGCGTCGTACAACTCACCGGAGCTGCTCCAACAACGAAACCCTCCATCACAGCGAAGCAGTACCTCGGGCTCCATCTCCAGACGCCTAAGATCTTCTTCCCCTCCTCCGACAGCCAAGTCAGCCGGAGCGTCCTCACCGGCCAACCCAATCACACTGAGATCGACATGGCTTCGCCAAAGAGGTTGTACACTTGTTGCATCTCTTTTTTACTCTACATGCTATATATATTGTCCACTGAGCACTTGTAGTAACGGGAAATACGATTATTTTATCCTACTATATGACAAGTAGTGAGGTACCAGGAAACTTACCTATCCGTGATGGACTCTCTTGAATGCCATCATTATTTATCTCTGTGCGTTTGAGCTGTGTACTTGTCGATGGGCCTGGGAGTTGAGCTAGTATGGCAGTGGCCTGGGTCCAAAGTAATAGAAGTAGCACAAAAACATTTTTTAGTGTAGGATTTTCCTTGCTCAAGCCTGCCTACTAGAATCGCCAGTGCTTGAAAGGAAAAGTAAATGAAAAACATAGGAATTGGAAAGTTTCCTATGGTACTACTTTTCATGAATTTGGTGCAAAGGAATGGAGCAAAGGAAAACTATAGGATTTGTTCCTTTAGTGTCTCCTTGAAAGAAAAACTGTAGGAATTCTAATTCCCACTTGCCCTCCTTTTCATTTTCCTATTCATCAAGCACAAGACTAAGAGATAGTAGCATAATAGCGTTATAACCGTACATTTTCTTGTGGTTTGACTTAATCTCACCATGCGTTTTTGCATCCTGTGATATTCCAATTGTTGTGAATCAAACACCCAGATTGGCAGAAATCCTGTGTTTTTAAATTCTCTATTTTGCACATGCATTCCTATCCTATTCCTATCTATTTCCTATCCCTGCATTGTTAGAATCGTCAAATTCAAACAAGCCCTTACAGATATGTGTCAAAGAAAACCTTGTGTGGTTTGTCCTGCTCCTGCAGCGCTGTGTTCCACCCCAGCTCAGCTGCTCCAATGACGGAAGGGTTCACCACAGCAGGGATCCGCTCTCCAGACTGTCTTTCGCCGCCTCAGATCTTCTTCCCCGCCGCCGGCAGCCACGACAACTGCATTACCATCATCAACTGAGCAGATGACCTTGAGGACTACACGGGTCCGCAAGAGAGGTCGCACTCTTTCGTGTCTGCTTACGTTATGCATCGCTTAATATGATGACATGCTACATTATCGTCGTGTTCACCTATTAGACTCCGAGTCAGGTCCAAACTAATGCTGAAACTTGAGTTTTTACATGGTTGTGGGGTACATATTGGGGCAGCAATCAGTACTATTTGTCTACTATCTGGTTAATCTCGGGTGTCTACTATGAGTTTCATGTTGGGTGAAAACAAACATTAAAGGAGCCATTATCTGTATTTTTTAACTAAAGCTATTATCTGTCTGCTATCATTGGTTTTGGGTCTATCCACAATTTGCTACCATCACTCTGGATTTGTGCATGCACTCCTTACATAATTTCACTATGTTTTATTCCTATGCATGCCAGTTATTGTACACAATGGAACTGATGATGTAGAGAAAAAGAGACGAGCCTTGCGTGGCAATAAAATTTCATGCAAACGTCGCTCCATGGTGGGCGCAAAGGCAGGGCCCCCTCCACCCATTTCGGATCGTAATCAAGAGGAAGATAACTGTTCTGAGGGGGGATTCAGAAGGAGAAGACCACTCCTATTTACCCCATGAGGTCTTCGCTCTAACTTGGCATGCTGATGTTGGTAATATCATGCATATGGTGCCTTGCATTGCTTACTGTATACATTAAAGATGTCATCTTCTTAGTTTAGACATGCTTTGTGTCAATGCCATCTGTTTAGTTTCTTTATCGTATATGTGAATCATGCAATGCCATCTTGTTTAGCCAGGCATCATATATGTGAATTTTGCAATGCCACCTTGGTTAGCTAGTCATCTTATATGTGAATTATATCATGCCATTATTTTTTTATTACGTGTTAAATTTGTCAACAATTTTAGTACATTCAATTACTCTTCCTGTGCATCAGCCATTCGACACGGTCATGGAAAAATCCAGAGTGGAAACAAGGTCTTCAGAGCAGACAATGCTATCTGATGAAGCGCATGTCTTGTTGGTTACCGATAGCTCCTCAGAGGAGGATTCAAAGACAGATGACCAGTCATATATATTTCCCCCCGAGGTGCATGCTCTAACTTGGCAGAGTTATGTTGCTCATATCGTGCGTATGATATCTTGCATTGCTATGTCATTTGCTTAGTTTAGACATGCTTTGTGTGAATGCCACCTATTTATTGTCTAATTACCATATATGTGAATTATGCAATGCCATCTTGTTGCAAGACATTATATATGTGAATTATGCAATGTTATCTTGTTGCAAGGCATTATGTATGTGAATTATGCAATGGCATGCTGTTTAGGCAAGCGTCATATATGTGAATTATATCATGCCGTCCTTTTTTTGTATTTCTCATTGCTTTTGTCGACAATGTTTGTATATTCAACTGCTCTTCCTGTGCATCAGCCATTTGAATTGGTAATAGAGAAATCTGGAGTGAAAACAAGGTCTTCAGAGCAGACAATGCTACGTGCTGAAGTAGATATCTTGCTGGTTACAGATAGCTCTTCAGAGAAGGATTCAGAGGCAGATGACCAGTCCGTTAACATGCTTTCCATGGGCCAGCCCGCCACCTTTTGACCAAGTCAAAAGGGCCGGCCTTTTTCACAGGAATGGGCCTCTGTAACATCCCAAATTTCCAATTTGGAATGTTATACACAGATCATCATTGCATATCATATTTTATTGCATTTTGGCTTGATCCTAGAAATTTCACGCAACTCAAGGACCCACGGAGAGAGTTGGGAGTTTTGTTATTTTCATTTTTGAGTTTTCTCAAATTTTGAAAATAGGATCATTTGATTTTATTTATTTTATCTTCAATTATTTCTTCTATGAAAATATGAGTGAGGGAATAAAATGACTTTCCTAAAATAAAGAAATATTGAGGATTTGGTAATAAAATCAGATAAGATTTTATTTTGGAGTTTATTGCTATTTTATTTGAATTTAGGAAAAATGCGCATTTTTCAAAATTGCTTTTAGGCCCCAAATAAATGTTCATCTGAACCGGCTTGATTTTAGAAGTCGGGGAAAATTTATTTCGGGATTTTTGGAGTCCGTTTAGTATATTCTTTTATTTGTTTATCTGTGCGTAATGTTTTAAAAAAATGAAACCGACTTTGGGCCGTGTTCGGCCAGGACTGCGCCTGGCCTGGCCTTTATAATGCGCCGCCCGAGCCACCAGCCCGCCCCGCGCCCAAACCCTAACCCTAAGCCGCCGCCACCGCCGCCCCGGAACCCGCGCTGCCGCCGTCGATGTCGCACGCAGCCGCCGCCCCGGAACCCGCGCTGCCGCCGCACGCCAAAACCGTTCGGTTTTCTGCCGGTTTTTCGTTCGGTTTAAAAAAAAAACTAAATCTGTTTTTTCGATTTAGTTTTTTAGCGGACGTTTGTCCGTATGTTCTTTTTAACGAACGGTTTTCGTCGTTTAGCCACAGACAACAAATGTTCATTCGTTAGCCTGTTCGTCAGTTTTTCTTTTTCTCGGATTTTCCACGATTATATCTGATCGTGATTTCCGATCTATTTTTCGTTTTAGTTTATCATTTCACTCGTTTATCGGAATCAGGCGATTCAAGCACCTAGAGTTTCGTCTCGAAACCCTCTTTCCGTTTAATCAACTCAAACAAGTTTTTTCTACTGTAAAATTTGACTTAGGTCCAGATTAGTAAACGAAGCTTGTTTCTTTCGCTGTTTGACTTTTGTTGCTTCGTTTGATTTGATTCTTTTTGCAAACCAGAGTTCTTAAGTTGAACTTTCTGGTTAGATCTCTATTTTGAGTTTTACCCGTGCATTAGACGAGTACTTATTGTATGCTTGTTTGTTTGCGATAGAGTACCCGGAGTGCGCCGCTTGCTACTTCGAATCTCTAGGTTTCACGGATCATCAGCAAGGCAAGTAACACTTTGATCATACCTCTTTAGTACCAAGTTTTATTGCATTAGATCAATCCTCAAACAATTGCATGATTAGGATCTGATTAATAAGTGGGTTTTGGGAAGTAGATGAGGTAGTACCTATTACGTGTTTTATTATCAAACCCTTGGGAGTTACTCTATGTTTGCTTATTATGCCATTCTATGCTAGTAGACGTGGATTGGGTGAGTGTATCCATGACAGATGTGAGTTTGTTTAATTAATGGTTTATTTAATAAGGTGGCAACTTTAACACACATCTGGGTGGATTGAGGCACCTGGGTATTCCAGCGATTGCCTGTTTTTCTTTATAGACCGCCACCCAGGCTCAAAGGGATCATGAGATTATTCATGCTAGAAACTTCCTTGTGCAGCCACAAACTACTACGGGCTCTAGCATAGTAGATTAAGTCGTGCGAACTCTTACAGTGGTAGACTAGCAGATGTAGGGGAAAGTAGGTGTAACGGTCTACCCGATCGTAAGGTGCTAGCGCTTCTGAAAGACTATGTCTCGGTCATTCGTCTCTCAAACACCATGTAGTGCGAGAATTCAGAGGAGATTGAGTCTTGTGGGGAAAAGTGCGCAAACCTCTGCAGAGTGTATAAACTAATCATGGTTAGCCGTGTCCCCGGTTATGGACATTTTGAGTATCTAGTACTTGGATTATCATGTGAATCTCATCATGTTACTTTTAATTAATATTGTTGGGTTTTTAATGATGATGTTTAATTTGGATTGAGAGGGTGTCTACACTCTCAATGTTTAACAACCACCATGATAGTTAAATAAAACTTATTCCTTTGTAGTAGGGAAGAATTGGCTTTGCGCAAAAACTGTAACCATAGAGCTTTCCACCAGCCATATATGCATGTAGTATATCTTTATTCTTTCATTACTCTCTATGTGTTACATTGCTAGCATATTCCATGTGCTGACCCGTTTCGGGCTGCAACGTTCATGTTGCAGACTTTTTAGATGACGAGTAAGGTGCCTTTAGGTCGTGGTTCAATACTCAGTGATGCCGTTGGAGTTGATGGACTCACTTATCTTCCAAGCATTTCGCTGTTATCGTTATTAGATGGGCTTAAGCCATATTTATTGTAATAAGTTCTCTTTTGAGACATTCGATGTAATAAGTGTGTGATTTGCTACTCTGTTATAACTCCTTCGAGTACTGTGCGTGTCAGCATTACTGATCCAGGGATGACACTGATGCACAGAGATCAGACCGTTTGAGGTCTGGCCACTACAAGATTGTATCAGAGCACATGCTGACTGTAGGACACGACCACTAAGCTAAAGCCCTAGATCACTACTCTCTCTTCTCATTTCTGACTCCTCATCTTTTCTACTCTTTTAGGATGGCGGATGCAAGGAACAAGTTCACGCAACCGGATGAAGATACACTCTTTGGACGCCACTTGAAGGAAGTCACTAGATACCTGAACATCAGAGTACCAAGCTTCACCGGGACCTACAACACCACTTTACCTAAAGAGGAGCGTTGGACAGTTCAATTTCAAGTTCTAGGAAGAACGTTCATGCCAGTCACTGAGCCCATATAGTTTTCCTTTGATGCACCAACCTGGAGTCTAGGAAAGAGCATGGCAGCCCACATCACAATGGGACGCATTCAAGAAGTTAACCAAAAGGATCTCAAGGATACTATCTACTAGATTTGTGGGCGCCGAGATGAGCAATGGGAGATGATCAACACCAGGAAGGATAGATCAATAGCAGCTTTCATCCAGGAGTTAAACCAGCACATTTGACGCCAGGAGAACCAAATGTGTGCAGGCATGTTAGACTTGAAGAAGGCCATGAACAAGATCACAGAGCTGGAGAACTCAAGTCTACACATGATGGATATGAGGAGGAAATAGCAACACTAGTGGAGAAGAATGATGATCTGAAGAAGAAGCTAAGAGTGTTCATGGGGTTTCCCGCAACTAGAGGAGAAGATGATTGCACTTGTCTAGAGAACTACATCATCATCGATGACACCGACTCGGACCTGGACGATAGCGATGATGACTACGTTGATGAAGCTGGAGCAGATATCATGGAATCTTCATTGGAGCAGTTTTTCTAGTCGACCACCATAACAGTAGTAGTATTCCCCCATGTATCTAGTATAGTCCGAGCACTTTTGTAATGCTAGTTAGACTGTTGTATGCCCTTGTTTGATTGAATGAAGTAATTTTGTTTGCAATTGTCTCATGTGCATATGGGTAGTGTTTTCTCTCTAGACCCCATTCTTTTCTATTTTCTCATCTTTTCTAAACCATCAGATGCATCCGAGACGTGATAATGGATTTGCTTTCCCACCGGAGCTCACTCAGTTGATCCAGCAGCAGAATGCGTTGATGCAGTTGCTAGTCCACAATCAGAATCAGGGGAATAACAACAACAACCCACCACCACCACCACCTATTGATCACTAAACCCGTTTCCTTAGACTGAATCCGTCGGTGTTCTCCAGTAGCACCGAGCCGATAGTTGCAGATGATTGGCTCAGCAAGACAGCAAGGGAGTTAACCACTACAGGATGCACAGATGCGGAGAGGGTGCGTTTTGCCGCACATCAGCTGGAAGGACCCGCAGCATCATGGTGGGAGAATTTCACAACCACTTATCCTATCGACACTGTCACATGGGATCAGTTTCAGCAGGCTTTACGTACTGCCCATGTTTCACTAGGAGCGAAGTATATGGCCAGTCAAGGATGTTTTCAAGTGCCATTGAGTATAGGTAGGCATGTTTTCCCCTCGGATTTAATCATTTTGGAATCCCAAGGCTTGGATGTAATTCTGGGTATGGATTGGCTGTTGATGTATGGGGGAAACTTCGATTGCGCCAGTAAGTCGATTTTGCTTACCACCCTAGAAGGAAGAAGGATTAAGTATGTATCACGGCAAGAGCCGAAGAGGACACAAGTAAATTCCTTATCAGGAGTTGTGCAGGAGGAAGTACCAGTGGTGAAGGATTTCCCTGATGTATTTCCTGAAGAGTTGCCAGGCATGCCAGTGGATAGAGACATTGAGTTTTTGATTGAGCTTTTGCTAGGCACAGGGCCGATATCTAAGAGACTGTACCGGATGTCTGCACAAGATTTGGAGGAAATTAAGAAGCAAATTAAGGAGTTATTGGATAAAGGCTATATTCGCCCAAGTTCTTCACCTTGGGGATCACCGGTGCTTCTAGTGGAGAAGAAGGATGGTCTTTGAGGATGGTTGTTGATTATCAGGGACTAAATGAAGTGACCATCAAGAACAAGTACCCACTGCTGATGATCAATGATTTGTTTGACCAATTGCAAGGAGCTAAGGTAATTTCCAAGATCGATCTGCGATCAGGGTACCATCAGTTGAAGATTCAAGAGCAGGATATACCTAAGAGAGCTTTTACCACCAGGTACGGGCTATATGAGTATACCGTTATGTCATTTGGTCTAACTAACGCACCTACGTATTTCATGAACATGATGAACAAGGTGTTTATGGAGTTTTTGGATAAGTTCGTCGTGGTGTTCATTGATGATATTTTGGTTTACTCGAAGAATGAGGAAGAGCATAAGGAGCATTTGCGTTTGGTACTGGAGAAGCTCAGAGAACATCAATTATATGCCAAGTTCAGCAAATGTGAGTTTTGGTTGAAAGAAGTTGGATTCCTCGGACATGTTATATCTGGAGAAGGAATAGCAGTAGATCCCACCAAGGTTGTCATTGTGACAAATTGGGTAGCACCAACGACAGTTGGAGAGATCCGGAGTTTTCTTGGGTTGGCAGGATACTATCGGAGATTCATAGAGAATTTCTCAAAGATTGCAAAGCCTATGACGGAGTTGTTAAAGAAGGATACCAAGTTCAACTGGACTGAGGAATGTGAGGCCAGTTTCCAGGAGTTGAAGAAATGTTTGGTTACATCGCCAGTGTTGATTTTGTGTATTGCGACGCTTCACGTCGAGGACTTGGAGCCGTGCTTATGTAGGAGGGGAGAGTTGTTTCATATGCTTCTCGACAGCTTAAGCCTCATGAGCTAAATTATGCCACACATGATTTGGAGTTAGCAGCCGTAGTGCATGCATTGAAGACATGGAGACACTTTCTCATCGGACACCATTGTGAGGTGTACACGGATCACAAGAGTTTGAAGTACATTTTCACACAGAAGGAATTGAATCTCAGGCAAAGGAGATGGTTGGAACTCATCAAGGATTATGATATGAGATTGCATTATCACCCCAGAAAGGCTAACGTAGTAGCCGATGCGTTGAGCCGTAAGAGCCATGTCAACTCACTCATGACCGGAGAGTTACCAAAGGAGTTAGCCGAGGACCTTCGCGAACTATGTTTGGAGATAGTTCTGAGAGGCTATGTAGCAGCATTGGAGATTTAGTCAAGCCCGATGGATAAGATCAGAGAAGCTCAAAAGACCGACAAGGAGATTGCCTCTATAAAGGAGAAGATGAGCAAAGGAAAAGCTAAAGGATTTTGTGAGGATGAGCACGATACCTTATGGTTTGAGGACCGCGTTTATGTGCCCAATGACCCGGAGATCAGGAGGTTGATTCTACAGGAGGCCCATGATTCACCATATTCGATGCACCCAGGAAATACCAAGATGTATTTGGATTTGAAGGATACTTTCTGGTGGACTGGAATGAAGAAGGATATAGCAGAGTATGTAGCAGTATGTGATGTATGTCAGAGAGTGAAGGCAGAGCATCAGAAGCCGGCAGGATTGCTACAGCCATTGCCAATACCCGAATGGAAGTGTGATAAGTTAGGCATGTATGTTATCACGGGATTGCCTAGGACTCGTTCAGGCTACGACTCGATTTAGGTTGTAGTCGATCGTTTGACGAAGGTAGCTCATTTCATCCCAGTGAAGACCACTTACACCAGTGCTAAGTTGGCTAAGATCTACATGACCAGGATCGTATGTCTGCATGGAGTTCCGAGGAGTATTTTATCAGAAAGAGGAACCCAGTTTACCTCAAAGTTCTGGAATCAGTTGCACAAAACTTTGGGTACCAGGCTAGAGTTCAGTACAGCTTTTCACCCGCAGACAGATGGACAGACCGAGAGAGTCAATCAGATTTTGGAGGATATGCTGAGAGCTTGTGCGCTAGATTATGGATCTAGTTGGGACGATAATTTACCATATGCAGAGTTCTCCTACAACAACAGTTATCAATCTAGTTTGAAGATGGCCCCTTTCGAAGCTTTGTACGGAAGGAGGTGCAGGACCCCATTATTGTGGGATGAAGTTGGAGACCGCCAGTTGTTTGGACCGGATTTGATTAAGGAGTCTGAACAGAAGGTGAAGTTGATCCGCGATAGGCTCAAGGTAGCCCAGTCCAGGCAAAAGAGCTACGCAGATTCTAAATGCAAGGAGAAAGTTTACAAAGTCGGAGACAGAATTTATCTTCGTGTATCTCCACTTCGGGGAGTTAAGCGCTTTGGAGTTAAGGGAAAGTTAGTGCCATGTTTTGTGGGACCTTACAAAGTTCTGGAGCGAATGGGAGAAGTTGCTTACAAATTGGAATTGCCCGAAGGATTGTTAGGAGTTCATGATGTGTTCCACATTTCCCAGTTGAAGAAGTGCCATGTAGAGATGGCTGATATACCGCTGAGAGATACAGTGCCGCTGGAAGCGATTCAGTTGGATAGTGATTTGACCTATGAGGAGAAACGAGTCAAGATTCTCGAATATGCCAACCGAGTCACCCACAACAAGGTTATCAAGTTTTGCAAAGTTCAATGGTGCCACCACACCAAGGATGAAGCCACCTGGGAGCGAGAGGAAGATCTGCTAAAGGACCACCCTCACCTATTTTCTAGCAAACCCGAATCTCTAGGGCGAGAGACATCTTAAGGGGGGTAGGTTTGTAACATCCCAAATTTCCAATTTGGAATGTTATACATAGATCATCATTGCATATCATATTTTATTGCATTTTGGCTTGATCCTAGAAATTTCACTCAACTCAAGGACCCACGGAGAGAGTTGGGAATTTCATTATTTTCATTTTTTAATTTTCTCAAATTTTGAAAATAGGATCATTTGATTTTATTTATTTTATCTTCAATTATTTCTTCTATCAAAATATGAGAGAGGGAATAAAATGACTTTCCCAAAATAAAGAAATATTGAGGATTTGGTAATAAAATCAAATAAGATTTTATTTTGGAGTTTATTGCTATTTTATTTGAATTTAGGAAAAATGTGCATTTTTCAAAATTGCTTTTAGGCCCCAAATAAATGTTCATCTGAACCGGCTTGATTTTAGAAGTCGGGGAAAATTTATTTCGGGATTTTTGGAGTCCGTTTAGTATTTTCTTTTATTTGTTTTTCTGCGCGTAATGTTTAAAAAAAAATAAAACCGACTTTGGGCCGTGTTCGGCCAGGACTCTGCCTGGCCGGGCCTTTATAATGCGCCGCCCAAGCCCACCCAAGCCACCAGCCCTCCCTGCGCCCAAACCCTAACCCTAAGCCAACGCCACCGCCGCCGCTGCCCCGGAACCCGCGATGCCGCCACCGACGCCGCACGCCGCCGCTGCCCCGGAACCCGCGCTGCCGCCGCCGCCGCCCCGGACGCCGCCGCCGCCGCCGCCCCGCCAGACCCCACCGCTGACCCCGCCGCCCCCTCGCCGAAGGTAGCCGCCGCCTTGCCGCCAGCGGTTTTCCTCGAGAAAACCGTTCGGTTTTCCGCCGGTTTTTCGTTCGGTTTTTTTTTAAAAACCCTAGATCTGTTTTTTTCGGTTTAGCTTTTTTAGCCGACGTTCATCCGTACGTTCGTTTAACGAACGGTTTTCGTCGTTTAGCCGCAGACAGCGAACGTTCGTTCGTTAGCCTGTTTGACAGTTTTTCTTCTTCTCGGATTTTCCACGATTATATCTGATCGTGATTTCCGATCTCTTTTTCGTTTTAGTTTATCTTTTCGCTCGTTTATCGGAATCAGGCGATTCAAGTGCCTAGAGTTTTGTCTCGAAACCCTCTTTCCGTTTAATCAACTCAAACAAGTTTTTTCTACTGTAAAATTTGACTTAGGTCCAGATTAGTAAACGAAGCTTGTTTCTTTCGCCGTTTGACTTTCGTTGCTTCATTTGATTTGATTCTTTTTGCAAACCGGAGTTCTTATGTTGAACTTTCAGGGTAGATCTCTTATTTGAGTTTTACCCATGCGTTAGATGAGTACTTATTGTATGCTTGTTTGTTTGTGATAGAGTAACCGGAGTGCGCCGGTTGCTAATTCGAATCTCTAGGTTTCACGGATCATCACCAAGGCAAGTAACACTTTGATCATACCTCTTTACTACCCAGTTTTATTGCATTAGATAAATCTTCAAACAATTGCATGATTAGGATCTGATTAATATGTGGGTTTTGGGAAGTAGATGAGGTAGTACCTATTACCTGTTTTATTATCAAACCCTTGGGAGTTACTCTACGTTTGCTTATTATGCCATGCTATGCTAGTAGACATGGATTGGGTGAGTGTATCCATGACAGATGTGAGTTTGTTTAATTAATGGTTTATTTAAGGTGGCAACTTTAACACACATCTGGGTGGATTGAGGCACCTGGGTATTCCAGCGATTACCTGTTTTTCTTTATGGACCGCCACCCAGGCTCAAAGGGATCATGAGATTATTCATGCTAGAAACTTCGGTGTGCAGCCACAAGCTACTATGGGCTCTAGCATAGTTGATTAAGTCGTGCGAACTCTTACAGTGGTAGACTAGCAGATGTAGGGGAAAGTAGGTGTAATGGTCTACCCGATCGTAAGGTGCTATTGCTTCTGAAAGACTATGTCTCGGTCATCCGTCTCTCAAACACCATGTAGTACGAGAATTCCAACGGAGGAGATCGAGTCTTGTGGGGAAAAGTGCGCAAACCTCTGCAGAGTGTATAAACTAATCATAGTTAGCCGTGTCGCCGGTTATGGATGTTTTGAGTATCTAGTACTTGGATTATCATGTGAATCTCATCATGTCACTTTTAATTAATATTGTTGGGTTTTTAATGATGATGTTTAATTAGGATTGAGATGGTGTCTACACTCTCAATGTTTAACAACCACCATTATAGTTAAATAAAACTTATTCCTTTGTAGTAGGGAAGAATTGGCTTTACGCAAAAACTGTAACCATAGAGCTTTCCACCAGCTATATATGCATGTAGTATAGCTTTATTCTTTCATTACTCTCTATGTGTTACATTGCCAGCATATTCCATGTGCTGACCCATTTCGGGCCGCAACGTTCATGTTGCAGACTTTTCAGATGACGAGTAAGGTGCCTTTAGGTCGTGGTTCTATACTCAGTGATGCCATTGGAGTTGATGGACTCACTTATGTTCCAAGCCTTCTGTTGTTATCGTTATTAGATGGCCTTAAGCCATATTTATTGTAATAAGTTCTCTTTTGAGACATTCCATGTAATAATTGTGTGATTTGCTACTCTTTTATAAATCCTTCGAGTACTGTGCGTGTCAGCATTACTGATCCAGGGATGACACTGATGCACAGAGATCAGACCGTTTGAGGTCTGGTCGCTACAGCCTCTATTGGGTCAGGCCACGTGTCAACGTATCATAGGCGCCTTCTGTCCAATGAGTGGATGACATCTGTCCCAATGATGAGCCGACACATGTTTCCTCCAGCCAATGATGATTTTACACGTGGAAAACCCCCATTCGTCCGGGCTGTTAATGGGTTATCGGATCCAAAACCCGACCCGATAGCTTAACGGCGTTCCGTTATGGTGGATGCCACGTGTCAGTCACCCTTGACGAAAGCACTTCCCTGACGCGCGATTTATCATCATGGAAGTGGACACTTCCGTGATCATAATTTCGGTAATGTCATGGAACACTTCTACGACAGCACAGGTATGACTATCTTGATTCTGTCATAAAATCATCATGGATGTACATGCATGACAAAAAACGCGACCTACTGTGACAAACACGTATCATCACGGAAGTGTATTTTTTTGTAGTGTACGCATGGAGGAGGACACAATATGGGCATTCCGCTTCACCTTCTCCAGCAACCAGAATGTCTTTCGCCTCTCTCTTTACAATCTTTAGTACAACTGTGGTTCATCATTCTTTGGTACTTATGTAGTTCTTCAATGTATGTACATGTGCATCAAATTATGAATTCGTGGTTGTACCTATATTTGTAATAAACATGGTTGGATATGAAATAAGTGATTGCCTACTTTCAAATTCAAAATATGAGATTTTTAAATTATGGATTAATTAGGGATTACACTGCACACGGTTTGCGAAAGCGAAACATCTGCAATATACGAGGAGATCAGAAACGTTTCTAGGATCCACTACGTGTGCGATCAATCTCCACTACACACACGACTTTCTCTTAAAAACTGTTTGCATTAGGCCACCTTGCGCAAACGTTTACCACATAAAAAGTGTGTGTGATGGACAGCCTTTGCCACACAGTTTCTTCTATGCACCGTGTGTGATGCATTCAATAACATAAACGATAAAATTATTAATATCGAGTGCAATGGCAACGCTATCAACAACGATTTAACGGGAAAAATTGTGTGGATGTACCTGTGAACGGAAACGTTTTCCTAGGAGCGATTGTGTGGGATGTGCATACGAATGGAAACGTTTAGCGGGGCTAACTGTGTGGGATGTACTTGCTACCGGAAACAATTTTGCCGTATAACTGTATTTTTTTAGCTCTATTGTATGTATTTCCGTATTTGAGCGCTCGTCGGTCGCACACGACCTCATTTTGCCGAGTGTTTGTGCAAGGAGGGCATATCCCGATGGTTTCTGGGTCGTGTGGGAAGGACCCCCCCTATCGCCCACACTCACTTGGCGATGGTTCCAAATGACGTCGCGGAAAGGGGTTAAAAACCGTCTGTTTAGGACCGACGCGTACCAGTGGTTGCTTGATGCGGTTCTATCACCTATTGCTACATTGGTTACTTGTTTCTCGGTTTCCTGTGCCTGGGCTACTAAGGTCATGGCTCATTCTTCCTTCAAAGGAGAAAATTCCTTGTTTCCGTTTATTATGATTATGACCTTGGGTCCATCCATTTGGAGATTTAAATGGCCATAACATGGGAGGACATGGAAATGAGCGAAAATAGGCTGCCCAAGGAGTGCTTGATAACATCTATGAAAGGGTGATATCTCGAAGATAAGCCTTCCCTACGAAAAAATTCAAGCGTGTCGAAAAAATTCAAGCGTGTCGAATAACATAAGCGTCATATTTCTGGTACTTCTGGTCCGAACCCCTAGCATGAAGCCTTTTATCATGATTTCACTTGGTCTTATCCTTGTCGGGTTCATATGCATGTCTGTGTCAGCATAGAGGAGACTAAAGCTACTTCGGCAGTCCATCAACACACAGTTTAAGTGGAAGACATCCATGATGGGATCAAGTACCAATGCGGCCTCCTCTCCGTAATGGAGTTCCTTGAAACTTTTTTTTAGCTCGTGTGTGATCAGAAAATCCAACCTCCTACTCTAACGAGGCAGTTTGGGTATGCGGCTGTTGGTGACCCACGCTTGTCCCCTTTGGATATGAGTGGGATATAGCATGTTAACGTCCTTAACCTCGAAAGAAATTTCTTTTGGCCGACATTTATTGGCCTTGGCTAGCGTCCATTGTCATTATGACCTCGGCCTCTGTCCTGGTGTTCAGCTGCTATCTTGACGGTTTGTTCGATCAATCAGCAATTTCGATTAGAATGAGTGGCCAGCTTGTCAGGGTCACCATGGATGGCACATGGCCTGTCCAGGATCCGATCCAACATTGGGGGACCTTCCTTGTCCATTTGGGACGGTTTTCGTTTGTTGCATCTTTGTTGACTTGCGGTAGCATTGACCGCTCCATCCTCGACGGTGTGGGGTGCTTAATGTGCCGAGGTCTGATGCTTGCACTACGTACCTCAAGGGCCTTTAGATTGTTGTTGTTGTTGTTGTTGTTGTTGTGAGCAATCCAGTTGTCCTCTCCCGCATAGAATCTAGCCATTAAATGAGTGAGAGTTGCCATTGTCCAGGGTCTCTCTTGCCCGACCTCTCAAGCGAGCCATTCGTCACAGGTGTTCTGCTTAAAGGCGACAATTGCTTCTGCGTCCGGGCAGTCCATAATTCGACTCTTTTCCTTTAGGAACCGGTTCAGAATTTTCTAGTGGACCCCGCGGTCTTCTGATCAAACCGAGGTCGTCGGGGGTCCAGAGGCTGGATATAAATCCCTTGAAAGTTAGCTCGGAAAATGTCATCAAGCTCTTCCCAATTGTTAATTGAGTTCATGGGAAAGCTGTTAAGCCAATGCTGCACCTGTCCTTTGAACATTAGAGGCAGGTATTTGACGGCGTGAAGGTCATTGCCTTGGGCCATATTAACGTGCATGAAGAAATCCTCAATCGTCACTGTTAGGTCCGCGGTCCCATTGTATGGCTCGATATTAATGGTTTTAAACATGTCCAAGAAAGGGTACTGCATCACCTTGTCAGTAAAGCACCTAGTGTGAGCTGCTCCTCAGATCTGATCTATAGTGTGTCGAACATCTGACGTTGTTGCTTCCCAATTACATGTGCGATCACGTGCTTGGCCATATTTGGCCATCCAGGCCAGGTATCCCGCCTGTCTGGCAGGTGGGTGCTTCTAGGACCTGTAAGTAGGACCTAACGGAGTGCCTGGCATTGGACCTGACCTGTCGCGTGGATCATAAATATTTCGAAGTTGATTGTTTCTTGGCCATGACGGCATTGTTCCCCTGGAGGGTTGTGGTACGTTCCCGTTTGTCTTGACTTTGAGAAGAGCTATCCATCTCCTCGGCCCAACCAAGCATTGACCGCAAGGTGCCGGCGACTTCCTCGTTGATTTTTGGGAGTGAGTCCCTCCTGGGGGTGCTACTGCTTGCTACCGACAGTTCTTTGTTTGAATTCTTTCTTGGCACTAAGGACCTCAATCCATTTGTCATTTAGTCCGTCCTATTCGGCTCAAAGTTGTTTGAACTTTTGCTTCATTCTTTTGGTGGTATTAACCAACTGCCGGCGAAAAGCCTACGGCCGAGGATCAGTGAGCAATTCCTCAGGGATATCAAAGTAATCGGATCTGAGGCTTAAATAGTCCTCGGACTCCGGATAGTTATCATGACCATCGGGATCATCCTCATCCCTTATGTTGTCCAGCATGTAGACATCCTGGGTAGAGCCAGCCGCCTGGCTTTCGGCCGCATTAGCGGTCATCGACGGTGTGCCATGTGTCGGATTGATGGCAACTTGGTCCGAGTTAATGTGCTTTTAGAGGCGTGGTGTGGTACGTCGATAAAATCGTCGACAACAACTACTTCATGGGTGGTCGGTGGGACAAAACTTTCCGTGCCCTTAGATTCACCTTTGATCCAGTCATAGACCAAGATTTGTTCCTTCGAGAGGCTAAAACTTTGGATACGGTCTAGCAAATCGTTTGAGGCAGAAAGATCAGCTTCTCCCATCTCTAGACGGTATGGGGGGCCAACCTGCAATCTAGCCGAGGCGTTGCCGGAGGCCACCTCAAAAACTTCGTCGGTGGGCCTCGACACCTCGATCAGGAAGCTAGAGCTCGGATCTGGGTCCGAAGCGGGGGCCGGTGATGGAATATTGTCGTGGTCTCGCTCCAAGATCGAATCTGGTTTGTGGGCGATGATTTTTGTAGAGTCCTCGGGTTGATCCGGCACCCAACCTGAGAAGATGAGTTTCCGCGAGAATCCGTGACATATTGTAGACTGCCAAACCATAGGGCTTGGCCTGGAGGGAGGTTTTCCACTTGGCCAAGATTGCCAGCGGGGTCGGCGTGCAATACAATGTCGCCAAACGCAAAAGTTTGGTTGTGTACGAGGGCATCCCCATGGTCGATGTTATCATTGATCTGACGAACTGCCATTGAGCTATCGTGATCACCAGGCGGAACCTGCATGGGCCACCAATGCCGGTGCTAAAACCGGCAGATATCAGATAGGGGGTCTCAAGCTTGACGATGGTAACAGGAAGAGTAGGGACACAATGTTTTACCTAGGTTTGGGCCCTCTTGATCAGGCAAAACCGTACGTCATGCTTCTTATATATTTATTGTGATTGGGGTACAAAGTACATATTGATCTACCTCGAGATCGTATGAGTTTGTCTAAGCTCTAAACCTTGCTAATGTGAATGTCCCCATCTACGGGCTAAACCCTAAGGTTTATATATATGCCAGGGGTACCTAGGGATAAACAAGGTCAGTTACAATGTAGGAATAAACATCCAGCTATTCAAATATGCTTGAAGTGTACATCATGCCCCGAGGAGATCTTCGTCTTCATTACGCCGAGAGCCAGCACCAGCATGGCCCATTTTTCAATCATCAGTGAGTCCTCGGCCCGGCCCTTCCTGATGGGCCGACGTGGCAAGCACCCCGAATTCAGGACACCAACACCAAGGCCCAGAAAGTCTTGGCCGGCTAGACGATATCACCATATAAATCCACTCCAACAAAGATAATGCATCATTTCAGTCGGATGATACCTCGGGCGCTCGGACAAACTGTCACCAAGCAAAAGGAGTAGAACGGACAAGGAAATAGCGGAGGCTCGTAATTGTCATTGACGCATTCGTTACTTGCATTAAAACTCCAATTATACTTCGTAGTGGGTCGCAAATAACAGTTTTGTAGCGTGTTCCTTCTTTCAAAAGGTTTTATGAGAAGTACGAAAGGATGCTCAGAGATTTTTGGTGGGGAGATGAGGAAGAACGCATGAAGGTTCACTGGATGTCTTGGGAGCGTATGACACTTCCGAAGAGGGCGGGAGGCATCAGCTTCAGAGATATGCACTTTTTTAACTTAGCGATACTCACAAGACAAGGATGGAGGCTGCTACATCTTGAGCTTGCGTTAGTTTTCCTCGAAGAGGAGAGGGTGATGCAGCAATAGTAGTGTAAGTATTTCCCTTAGTTTTTGAGAACCAAGGTATCAATCTAGTAGGAGGCTCCTCAAAAGTCCCACGCACCTACACAAACAAACAAAGAACTCGCAACCAACGCAATAAAGGGGTTGTCAATCCCTTCACGGCCACTTGCGAAAGTGAGATCTAATAAAGATAATAAGATTAGATAAATATATTTTTGATATTTTATAATATAAATGCAAAAAGTAAAGACGCAAATAAAGGTAGATTGGAAGCAAATATGATAAGAGATAGGCCCGGCGGCCATAGGTTTCACTAGTGGCTTCTCTCAAGATAGCATAAGTATTACGGTGGGTGAACAAATTACTGTCGAGCAATTGATAGAAAAGCGAATAATTATGAGATTATCTAGGCATGATCATGTATATAGGCATCACGTCCGCAACAAGTAGACCGACTCCTGCCTGCATCTACTACTATTACTCCACACATCGACCGACTCATGTCTGCATCTAGAGTATTAAGTTCATAAGAATAGAGTAACGCATTAAGCAAGATGACATGATGTAGAGGGATAAACTCAAGCAATATGATATAAACCCCATCTTGTTATCCTCGATGGCAACAATAAAATACGTGCCTTGCAACCCTTTCTGTCACTGGGTAAGGACACCACAAGATTGAACCCAAAGCTAAGCACTTCTCCCATGGCAAGAAAGATCAATCTAGTAGGCCAAACCAAACTGATAATTCGAAGAGACTTGCAAAGATAACTCAATCATACATAAAAGAATTCAGAGAAGATTCAAATATTATTCATAGATAAACTTGATCATAAACCCACAATTCATCGGATCTCGACAAACACACTGCAAAAAGAGTTTACATTGAATAGATCTCCACAAGAGAGGGGGAGAATATTGTATTGAGATCCAAAAAGAGAGAAGAAACCATCTAGCTAATAACTATGGACCCGTAGGTCTCAGGTAAACTACTCACAACTCATCGGAGGGGCAAAGGTGTTGATGTAGAATCCCTCCATGGTCGATTCCCCCTCCGGCAGAGTGCCGGCGAAGGCTCCAAGATGAGATCTCGTGGATACAGAAGGTTACGGTGCTGGAAATTGTGTTTCGTCCTGCTCCTGGATGTTTTCGGGGTACATAGGTATATATAGGAGGAAGAAGTACGTCGGTGGCCGCCCGAGGGGCCCACGAGACAGGGGGGGCGCCCTATAGGGGGGGCGCCCTCCTATCTTGTGGGAGCCTCGGCTGCTTCTTGACTTGCACTCCAAGTCCTCTGGATAACATTCGTTCCAAAAATCACACTCCCGAAGGTTTCATTCCGTTTGGACTCCGTTTGATATTCCTTTTCTTCGAAATACTGAAATAGGCAAAAAAATAGCAATATGGGTTGGACCTCCGGTTAGTAGGTTAGTCCCAAAAATGATATAAATGTGTAAAATAAAGCCCATAAACATCCAAAAGGGGTAATATAATAGCATGGAACAATCAAAAATTATAGATACGTTGGAGACGTATCAAGCATCCCCAAGCTTAATTCCTGCTCGTCCTCGAGTAGGTAAATGATAAAAATAGATTTTTTGATGTGGAATGCTACCTAGCATAATTCATAATGTAATTTTCTTTATTGTGGCTTGAATTTTCAGATCCAAATGATTCAAAATAAAAGTTCATATCACTACTAGAATCAGCTACTTTGCCATCTGCCAGCTCTTTGCCGTCAGCTAGCTGTAACATCCCAAATTTCCAATTTGGAATGTTATACATTAGATCATCATGCATATCATATTTTCTTGCATTTTGTCAATCCTAGAAATTTCACGCAACTCAAGGACCTACGGAGAGAGTTGGAGATTTCGAAATTTTCATATTAGGGTTCTCTCAAATAATGAAAAGAGGATCATTTGAATTTATTTATTTTATCTTCAAATATTTTTCCAATAACAAAAATATGAGAGGGAATAATATGACTTTCCCCAAAATTTAGGAAAAATGAAGATTTAATAAATAAATCGAATTTTGGATTTTTCGGTGTTTATTTGCCTTAGGGAAAAATGCGTGTTTTCAAAAAATTGCATTTAGGCCCCGAGTAAAAGTTCATTTTGTTCGACTCATTTTTAGGAGTCGGGGAAACTTTACTTTTAAATTTTTGGAGTTCGATTAGATTTTATTTTCTTCGTTTTTCTGCGCGCGTTATTTAAAAAAAAATGCAGCGCCCGACTGGTCCAAGGGCCCAGCCGAGCCGGCCCAAGCCGCGCCCCCTCCCCCGCGCGCGCTCGCGCGCAGCCGCGCCGCCGCCGCCGGCCGAATCCGAGGAGGATTCCTCCTCCTCCTCCCCTTGCTTGCCCCCTCCCCCAAGCCACCCCTCCCCCCTTTAAATACCCAAGCCCCCCCTCTCCTCCTCACACCGCCGCCGCCGCCCCCAAGCAGCAGCAGCAGCAGCCGCTCGCGCCGCCGCTGCCCACGCCGCACGCCGCCGCCGCCACCGCGTCGCCGTCGCCCCGCGCCAAGCCGTCGCCCCGCCGGAGCCCCTCGCCGAGGTAGCCGCCGCGCCGCGCCGCCCCTCGCCCTGTTTGGTTTTCTAATAAACCGTTCCAGTTTATTTTTCGTCGTTTTGGTTTTTTTAGAAACCCTAGATCGATTTTTGTTTCCGGTTTTGTTGTTTAGCGAGCGTTCGCCGGACCGTTCGTCTTAACGAACGTGATCACCGATTATTCCCGGTTAACGAACGTCTGTTCGTTTAACCGTTCGTTGTTTTTCTTTTAGTCGGATTTATTCCGCTCTTTTCTGATCGCGATTTCAGATCCGATCTTCTTTCTTGTTTATCTTCTCGCTCATTTATCGGAATCAGGTGATTCAAGCGCTTGGAGTTTCGTTTCAAAACCGCCATTCCAACTAATCAACTTGAACTAAGTTTTGCTACTGTAAAATTTGACCTAGTTTCAACTTGCTAGAACCGTGTTGTTTTCTTTCGCCGTTTGACTTTCGTTGCTTTATTTGATTTGATTCTTTTGCAAACCAGGGTTCTTAAGTTGAACTTTCTGGTTAGATCTTTTATTCGAGATTTACCTGTGCATTAGATGAGTACTTATTGTATTCTTGTTGTTTGTCTCCGATAGATCACCCGGAGTGCGCCGCTTGTTACTTCAAGTCTCTAGGTTTCGCGGATCATCAGCAAGGCAAGTAACACTTGATCATACCTTTTCTACTACCCAGTTTTTATTGCATTAGATCAATCCTCAAACACTACATGATTAGGATCTAATTAAATTGTGGGATGGGAAGTAGATGAGGTAGTACCTATTACCTGTTTTACTTATGAAACCTTTGGGAGTTACCTCTATGTTTGCTTATTATGCCATGCTATGCTAGTAGACGTGGATTGGGTGAGTGATATCCATGACAGATGTGAGTTTGATAATTAATGGTTTATCTAAGGTGGCAACTTAAATACACATCTGGGTGGATTGAGGCACCTGGGGTATCCAGTGATTGCCTGTTTTTTTGGAAATCCCGGGGGTACCGTGTGATTTTCCTATGGACCGCCACCCAGGCTCAAAGGGATCATAAGATAATTCATGCTAGTAACTTACGTGTGCAGCCACAAGCCATTATGGGCTCTGGCATAGTTGACTAATTCGTGCGAACTCTTATAGTGGTGGACTAGCAGATGTAGGGGATGTAGGTGTACTGGTCTACCCATCGTAAGGTGCTAGCGCTTCTGAAAGACCATGTCTCGGTCATCCGTTTCTCAAACACCCTGTAGTGCGAGAAACCAAATGGAGGCGATCGAGTCTTGTGGGGAAAAGTGCACAAACCTCTGCAGAGTGTACAAACTAATCATGATTAGCCGTGTCCCCGGTTATGGACATCTTGAGTATCTAGTACTTGAAATATCACGTGTATCTCAACATGTTACTCTAATTAAATATTGTTGGGTTTGTTAATGAGTACTTTTTAATTGGGATTGAGGATGCTGTCAACCATTCTCAATGTTTAACAACCACCATGATAGTTAAATAAATTTATTCCTTTGAAGTAGGGAAAAACTGGCTTTATGCAAAAACTGTAACCATAGAGCTTTACCACCAGCCATATATGCATGTAGTATAGGCTATTCATTCAATATTCTCTATGTGTTACTTTGCCAGCATATTCCATGTGCTGACCCATTTTCGGGCTGCAACTTTCATGTTGCAGACTTTTCAGACGACGAGTAAGGTGCTTTTAGGTCGTGGTTCTATACTCAGTGATGTCGTTGGAGTTGATGGACTCACTTATCTTCCAAGTCTTCTGCTGTTATCGTTATTAGATGGCCTTAAGCCATGATTATTGTAATAAGTCCTCTTCTGGACAAACGATGTATTAAGTGTGTGATTGCTACTCTGTTATAAATCCTTCGAAGTACTGTGTGGTGTCAGCATTACTGATCCAGGGATGACACCTGAGCACAGAGACTTGACCATCTAAGGTCGGGTCGCTACAGAGATGGTATTAGAGCACACGCTGACTGTAGGACACGACCACTAAGTAAAGCCATAGATCACTATTCTCTTCTCATTTTCTAACTCCTCATCTTTTCCACTCTTTTAGGATGACGGACACAAAGATCAAGTACGCTCAACCGGATGAAGGCACACCTTTTGGATCCCACTTGAAGGAAGTCGCCAAGTACTTGAACATTGGACTACCAAGCTTCACCGGGACTTTCAACGCCACTCTGCCTGAAGAGGAGCGTTGGAAGATTCAAGCTCACGTTCCGGGAAGGACATTCGCGCCAATCACCAAGCCCATAGATAGTGTTTTCAGTGCACCAACCTGGAGTCTGGGAAAGAGCATGGCAGCTCATATCACCATGGGACGCATTGGAGAAGTTTACCAAGAAGACCTCAAGGACACTATCTACCAGATTTGCGGACGCAGGAATGAAGGCTGGGAGATAGTCAGCACCAAGAAGGATAGATCCATTGCAGCTTTCATCCAGGAGTTAAACCAGCACATTCGACGCCAGGAGAACCAGATGTGCAATGATATGATACATTTGAATAATGCGAAGGGAAGGATCATCGAACTTGAAGAAGAGTTGAAGTCTACACGCAAGGACTACATGGACGAGATCGTAGCTGTCGTAAGGCACAATAGCGATCTTAAGTATGAGATCGCAGAACTCAAGAAGAAGTTAGAACTCAAGAATGAAGACAAGTACGTCGACTGTCCGAGCAACTACATCATCATTGACGACACCGATTCTGATCCAAGTGAACCCGACTTTGAAGACGAAGCTGGAGCAGACATCATGGAGTCTTCCACCGGTTCAAATTAATAGATGACCCCCACATATTAGTAGTATTCCCTCCATGTAAACATTATTAGTACAAGCACTTTTGTGACAGTTAGACCATTGTAAGCCCTTTGTTTGAAATGAATGAAGTGATTTTGTGTGCATTTGTCTCATGAGCATTTGGGTAGTGTTTTCTCCTTAGACCTCACTCTATTCTTAAATTCTCGTCTTTTCTAAACCCTTCAGATGCCTCCGAGACGCGACCCCGAGTTTGTTTTCCTGCCAGAGATCACTCAGTTGATTCAGGAGCAGAATACTTTGATTCAAACATTGGTACAGAACCAAGGCAACAACAACAACAACCCACCACCACCACCACCTGCGGATCACTTGACTCGTTTCCTTAGGCTGAATCCGCCGGTGTATTCCAGTAGCACCGAGCCGATTGTAGCAGATGATTGGCTCCGCAAGATAGGAAGGGAGTTGACCACTGCAGGATGCACAGATGGTGAGAAGGTGAAGCTTGCCGCACATCAGCTTGACGGACCCGCAGCAGCATGGTGTGAGAATTTCACAGCCACTTACCCTGTAGACACTATCACATGGGATCAGTTTCAGCAAGCTTTCCGCACTGCCCATGTTTCAGCAGGAGCTATGGCCATGAAGAAGCATGAGTTTCGCAACTTACGCCAAGGAGGAAGGATTGTTGGCCAGTATGTGGATGATTTTAGTAAGTTAGCATGTTATGCCCCAGATGACGTTGCTACAGATGCAGCTAAGCAGGAGAAGTTTCTGGAAGGACTGAATGATGAGTTAAGCATGCAGTTGATGGTAGCGAGATTCAATAACTACCAAGAGTTGGTAGACCGCGCCCTCATGATTGAAGGAAAGCAGCAGCAGATTGATAATCGTAAGAGGAAGTATGCACAGGGGAAGTATAACTCTGGAGCCCAGCAGAAGCCCCGTTATACCCCTAAACAGGGAGTTCAGTTTCAGCATACCCATGGAGGAGGAAGTTCGCACAACCATAATGTCCACAAGAATGGTAATGGGAATGGAGGAAGCAACGGCCAGAACAGGACCACACGATCAACCCCAACTAAGAAAGACCTGAGCCATGTCACCTGTTACAAGTGTTCCAAGACCGGACATTATGCAAATGAATGTCCCAAAGGCCAAGGTGGAAATGGAAGCTCTGGAAAGAAGCCAAACCCTTTCAACAGGGGACAGGTGAACCACATTGATGTGGAGGAGGTTGAAGCTCAGCCCGATGCAGTAATCGGTAAGTTTTTGGTTAAGTCATTTACTGCACTTGTTCTTTTTGATACTGGTGCATCGCATTCATACATATCAAGGGGATTTGTAGAAAAGTATAGTCTGTCTACTCAGATTCTTAAAACCCCTATGCTAGTAAGTTCACCAGGAGCAGACTACATGGCCAGACAAGGATGTTTTCAAGTGCCATTGATTATAGGAAGGCATGTATTCCCGATGGATTTGATCATTCTGGAATCCCAAGGATTGGATGTGATTCTAGGTATGGATTGGCTGTCGATGTATGGAGGAAACATCGATTGCGCAAGTAAGACGATTTTTCTCATGACACCGGAGGGAAGAAGGATCAGGTATGTGTCACGACATGGATCAAATAGGAATCAAGTAAATTGCTTATCAAGAGTTGTGCAGGAAGAGGTGCCAGTGGTGAAGGATTATCCTGATGTATTTCCTGAAGAATTGCCAGGAATGCCACCAGATAGAGACATTGAGTTTTTGATTGAGCTTTTGCCAGGTACAGGCCCAATATCGAAGCGACCATACAGGATGCCCGCACAGGATTTGGCGGAAATCAAGAAGCAGATTAAGGAGCTATTGGATAAAGGGTATATACGCCCAAGTTCTTCGCCTTGGGGATCACCCGTACTTTTAGTAGAGAAGAAGGATGGATCGTTAAGGATGGTTGTTGATTACCGCGGATTGAATGCAGTAACAATCAAGAACAAGTACCCACTACCAATGATCAATGATCTATTTGATCGATTGCAAGGAGCTAAAGTATTTTCCAAGATCGATTTGCGATCAGGGTACCATCAGTTGAAGATTCGAGATGCAGGACATACCTAAGACGGCATTTACCACAAGATATGGACTGTATGAGTATACAGTTATGTCATTTGGACTGACTAACGCACCTGCCTATTTCATGAACCTGATGAACAAAGTGTTTATGGAGTTTTTGGATAAGTTCGTCGTGGTGTTCATTGATGATATTTTGGTTTACTCGAAGAATGAAGAGGAACATAAGGAACATTTGCGATTGGTTTTGGAGAAACTAAGAGAACATCAGTTATATGCCAAGTTTAGCAAATGTGAGTTTTGGCTAAAGGAAGTTGGATTTCTTGGACATGTTATATCCGGAGAAGGGATAGCAGTTGACCCTAAAAAGGTTGAGACTGTAACCGGATGGTAAGCACCAACGACAGTTGGAGAGATCCGGAGTTTTCTTGGACTCGCAGGATACTACCGGAGATTTATTGAGAATTTCTCAAAGATTGCAAAGCCTATGACGGAGTTGCTGAAAAAGGATACCAAGTTCATATGGACTGAGGATTGTGAGGCAAGTTTTCAGGAGTTGAAGAAAAGATTGGTTACCTCACCAGTGTTAATTTTGCCGGATCAGACCAAAGATTATGAGGTGTATTGCGATGCTTCACGTCGAGGACTTGGAGCAGTGCTTATGCAGGAAGGAAGAGTTGTTTCGTATGCTTCACGACAACTGAAACCTCATGAATTAAATTATGCCACACATGATTTGGAATTAGTAGCCGTAGTGCATGCATTGAAGACATGGAGACATTTCCTCATTGGAAATCATTGTGAGGTGTACACGGATCACAAGAGTTTGAAGTACATTTTCACGCAGAAGGAGTTAAACCTTAGACAAAGGAGATGGTTAGAACTCATCAAAGATTATGATATGAGATTGCGTTACCATCCCGGAAAAGCTAATGTAGTAGCTAACCCATTGAGCCGCAAGAGCCACGTCAATACGCTATTGACTGGAGAAATACCAAAGGAGTTAGCAGAAGATCTTCGTGAGCTATGTTTGGAAATAGTTCCGAGAGGCTATGTAGCAGCATTGGAAATTCAGTCTACCTTGATGGATAAAATCAGGGAAGCTCAGAAAAATGACAAGGAGATTGCAGATATAAAGGATAAAATGAGCGAAGGAAAAGCAAAGGGATTTCGTGAGGATGAGCATGATACCCTATTGTTTGAGGACCGTGTTTATGTGCCAAATGACCCGGAGATCAGGAAGTTGATTCTGCAAGAGGCACATGATTCACCCTATTCGATTCACCCAGGTAATACCAAGATGTATTTGGATTTGAAGGAAACGTTCTGGTGGACCGGAATGAAGAAGGATATCGCAGAGTATGTAGCAGTTTGTGATGTATGTCAGAGAGTGAAGGCAGAACATCAGAAGCCAGCAGGATTGTTGCAACCATTGCCGATACCCGAATGGAAGTGGGATAAACTAGGCATTGATTTCATCACGGGTGTGCCAAAGACTCGCTCTGTCTATGACTCGATGTGGGTTATAGTCGACCGCTTGACGAAGGTAGCGCATTTCATTCCAGTTAAGACTACCTATAGCAGTGCTAAGTTGGCAAAGATATACATGACCAGAATTGTGTGTTTGCACGGAGTTCCGAGGAGTATCGTATCAGATAGAGGAACCCAATTTACCTCAAAGTTTTGGAATCAGTTGCACGAAACTTTGGGAACCAGGCTAGAATTCAGTACAGCTTTTCACCCACAGACAGATGAACAGACTGAGAGAGTCAATCAGATTTTGGAGGATATGCTAAGAGCTTGTGCACTAGATTATGGATCTAGTTGGGACGATAACTTGCCGTATGCGGAGTTTTCTTATAACAACAGTTACCAAACCAGCTTGAAGATGGCACCTTTCGAAGCTTTATACGGAAGGAGGTGCAGGACACCGTTGTCATGGGACGAAGTTGGAGACCGTTAGTTGTTTGGGCTAGATTTGATTAAGGAGTCTGAACAGAAAGTTAAGTTGATTTGCGACAGGCTCAAGGTAGGCCAGTCCAGACAGAAGAGCTATGCGGATTCAAAACGCAAGGCGATAGAATATGAAGTTGGAGACAGAGTTTATCTTAGAGTATCCCCCCTTGGAGGAGTTAAGCATTTTGGAGTTAGAGGAAAATTAGCACCATGTTTCGTTGGACCGTATAAGATTTTGCAACGCATGGGAGAAGTCGCTTATAAGTTGGAATTACCAGAAGGACTGTCAGGAGTTCATGACGTATTCCATGTTTCTCAGCTGAAGAAATGTCACGCCGAGATGGCAGAGGTACCATTAAGAGATACAGTGCCACTAGAGGCAATTCAGTTGAAGGATGATTTAACATATGAGGAGAAACCAGTCAAGATTCTCGAATATGCCAGCAGAGTTACTCGCAGCAAGGTTATGAAGTTTTGCAAGGTTCAGTGGAGCCACCACACAAAGGATGAAGCCACCTGGGAGAGAGAAGAAGATTTGCTCAAGGATCACCCTCACCTATTTTCTAGCCAACCCGAATCTCGAGGGCGAGATTCATCTTAAGGGGGGTAGGTTTGTAACATCCCAAATTTCCAATTTGGAATGTTATACATTAGATCATCATGCATATCATATTTTCTTGCATTTTGTCAATCCTAGAAATTTCACGCAACTCAAGGACCTACGGAGAGAGTTGGAGATTTTGAAATTTTCATATTTGGGTTCTCTCAAATAATGAAAAGAGGATCATTTGAATTTATTTATTTTATCTTCAAATATTTTTCCAATAACAAAAATATGAGAGGGAATAATATGACTTTCCCCAAAATTTAGGAAAAATGAAGATTTAATAAATAAATCGAATTTTGGATTTTTCGGTGTTTATTTGCCTTAGGGAAAAATGCGTGTTTTCAAAAAATTGCATTTAGGCCCCGAGTAAAAGTTCATTTTGTTCGCCTCAATTTTAGGAGTCGGGGAAAATTTACTTTTAAATTTTTGGAGTTCGATTAGATTTTATTTTCTTCATTTTTCTACGCACGTTATTTAAAAAAACGCAGCGCCCGACTGGGCCAAGGGCCCAGCCGAGCCGGCCCAAGCCGCGCCCCCTCCCGCGCGCGCGCCCGCGCGCAGCCGCGCCGCCGCCGCCGGCCGAATCCGAGGAGGATTCTTCCTCCTCCTCCCCTTTCTTGCCCCCTCCCCCAAGCCACCCCTCCCCCCTTTAAATACCCAAGCCCCCCCTCTCCTCCTCACACCGCCGCCGCCGCCCCCAAGCAGCAGCAGCAGCAGCCGCTCGCGCCGCCGCTGCCCGCGCCGCACACCGCCGCCGCCACCGCGTCGCCGTCGCCCCGCGCCAAGACGCCGCCCCGCCGGAGCCCCTCGCCGAGGTAGCCGCCTCGCCGCGCCGCCCCTCCCCCGGTTCGGTTTTCTAATAAACCGTTCCGGTTTATTTTTCGTTGTTTCGATTTTTTTAGAAACCCTAGATCGGTTTTTATTTCCGATTTTGTTGTTTAGCGAGCGTTCGCCGGACCGTTCGTCTTAATGAACGTGATCACCGGTTATTCCCGGTTAACGAACGTCCGTTCGTTTAACCGTTCGTCGTTTTTCTTTTAGTCGGATTTATTCCGCTATTTTCTGATCGCGATTTCAGATCCGATCTTCTTTCTTGTTTATCTTCTCGCTCGTTTATCGGAATCAGGTGATTCAAGCGCCTGGAGTTTCGTTTCAAAACCGCCGTTCCAACTAATCAACTTGAACTAAGTTTTGATACTGTAAAATTTGACCTAGTTTCAACTTGCTAGAACCGAGTTGTTTTCTTTCGCCGTTTGACTTTCCTTGCTTTATTTGATTTGATTCTTTTGCAAACCAGGGTTCCTAAGTTGAACTTTCTGGTTAGATCTTTTATTCAAGATTTACCTGTGCATTAGATGAGTACTTATTGTATTCTTGTTGTTTGTCTCCGATAGATCACCCGGAGTGTGCCGCTTGTTACTTCGAGTCTCTAGGTTTCGCGGATCATCAGCAAGGCAAGTAACACTTGATCATACCTTTTCTACTACCCAGTTTTTATTGCATTAGATCGATCCTCAAACACTGCATGATTAGGATCTAATTAAATTTTGGGATGGGAAGTAGATGAGGTAGTACCTATTACCTGTTTTACTTATGAAACCTTTGGGAGTTACCTCTACGTTTGCTTATTATGCCATGCTATGCTAGTAGACGTGGATTGGGTGAGTGATATCCATGACAGATGTGAGTTTGATAATTAATGGTTTATCTAAGGTGGCAACTTAAATACACATCTGGGTGGATTGAGGCACCTGGGGTATCCAGTGATTGCCTGTTTTTTTGGAAATCCCGGGGGTACCGTGTGATTTTCCTATGGACCGCCACCCAGGCTCAAAGGGATCATAAGATAATTCATGCTAGTAACTTACGTGTGCAGCCACAAGCCATTATGGGCTCTGGCATAGTTGACTAATTCGTGCGAACTCTTATAGTGGTGGACTAGCAGATGTAGGGGATGTAGGTGTACCGGTCTACCCATCGTAAGGTGCTAGCGCTTCTGAAAGACCATGTCTCGGTCATCCGTTTCTCAAACACCCTGTAGTGCGAGAAACCAAACGGAGGCGATCGAGTCTTGTGGGGAAAAGTGCACAAACCTCTGCAGAGTGTACAAACTAATCATGATTAGCCGTGTCCCCGGTTATGGACATCTTGAGTATCTAGTACTTGAAATATCACGTGTATCTCAACATGTTACTCTAATTAAATATTGTTGGGTTTGTTAATGAGTACTTTTTAATTGGGATTGAGGATGCTGTCAACCATTCTCAATGTTTAACAACCACCATGATAGTTAAATAAATTTATTCCTTTGCAGTAGGGAAAAACTGGCTTTATGCAAAAACTGTAACCATAGAGCTTTACCACCAGCCATATATGCATGTAGTATAGGCTATTCATTCAATATTCTCTATGTGTTACTTTGCCAGCATATTCCATGTGCTGACCCGTTTTCGGGCTGCAACTTTCATGTTGAGACTTTTCAGACGACGAGTAAGGTGCTTTTAGGTCGTGGTTCTATACTTAGTGATGCCGTTGGAGTTGATGGACTCACTTATCTTCCAAGTCTTCCGCTGTTATCGTTATTAGATGGCCTTAAGCCATGATTATTGTAATAAGTCCTCTTCTGGACAAATGATGTATTAAGTGTGTGATTGCTACTCTGTTATAAATCCTTCGAAGTACTGTGTGGTGTCATCATTACTGATCCAGGGATGACACCTGAGCACAGAGACTTGACCATCTGAGGTCGGGTCGCTACACTAGCGGACGGCAAAGAAGCTCTTTGCCATCAGCTACCTGAAAGCAGACGGCAAAGAACAGGCTGATGGCAAAGAAAGCCTTTGCCATCAGCCTGTTCTTTGCCGTCTGCTAGCTGACGGCAAAGAATCTGTGATGTCCGCTAGCGGACGGCAAAGAGGGAGGGGGGCCCCACTGAGGAGCTGGTTAAAAAATACTTAACGGCACGGCCCCCCTCTTTGTCGTCCGCTAGTGGACGGCAAAGTGCACATTAGCGGACGGCAAAGGTGGCGGACGACAAAGATTAAACGTATCTAACGGCCGGCGCGCCCCACCCCCTCTCTCTGTTTCCCTCCCACACGCGCGCGCCGCCGCCCCCACCACTCCCCGCCGCCCGGTCGCACCACCGCCCCGCCGCCCCACTGTCCCCCCGCCTTGTTGCCCCACCGCCGCGTCGCCCCGGCCCCCCGCCCCGTCTCGGCGCCGCCGCGCCCAGGCCCCCGGCGACCCGGCCCCCCGCGCCCCACCGCCCCGGGCACCGTCGCTCCACCGGCCGCCCGCCCCGTCGCCCCGGCCCCCCGCCCCGTCTCGGCGCCGCCGCGCCCAGGCCCCCCGGCGACCCGGCCCCCCCGCGCCCCACCGCCCCGGGCGCCGTCGCTCCACCGGCTGCCCGCCCCATCGCCCCCGCCGCGCCCCGGCCCTCCTGCGCCCCACCGCCCTGGGACCGACGCCGCCGCCCCAGGCCGCCCCGCCCCCCTCCTCCACCGGCCACCTCCTCCACCGGCCCAGGTGAGCTCTACCTCTCCTTTTTTTTCTGTTTTTTTAGTTTTAGGTTTATGTTTAGTTTAGATTTAGTTTTAGGTTTAGTTTTAGGTTTAGTTTTAGGTTTAGGTTTAGTTTAGTTTAGTTTTAGGTTTAGATTTAGTTTTTTCCTTTTTTTCTGTTTTTTAGTTTTAGGTTTATGTTTAGATTAGATTTAGGTTTAGTTTTAGGTTTAGTTCAGTTTTAGGAAAGAAAAAGAAGAAGAAGAAAAAAACAGGAGAGGAGAAGAAGAAGAGGAAAAAGGAAAGGAAGAAGAAGAGGAGGAGGAGGAGAAGAAAAAAGAAGAAGGGGAAGAAGAAGAAGAAAAAAACAGGAGAGGAGGAGAAGAAGAAGAGGAAAAAGGAAAGGAAGAAGAAGAAGAGGAGGAGAAGAAAAAAGAAGAAGAGGAAGAAGAAGAAGAAAAAACAGGAGAGGAGAAGAAGAAGAGGAAAAAGGAAAGGAAGAAGAAGAAGAGGAGGAGGAGAAGAAAAAAGAAGAAGAGGAAGAAGAAGAAGAAAAAAACAGGAGAGGAGGAGAAGAAGAAGAGGAAAAAGGAAAAGAAGAAGAAGAAGAGGAGGAGAAGAAAAAAGAAGAAGAGGAAGAAGAAGAAGAAAAAACAGGAGAATAGGAGAAGAAGAAGAGGAAAAAGGAAAGGAGGAAGAAGAAGAAGAAGAAGAAGAAGAAGAAGAAGAAGAAGAAGAAGAAGAAGAAGAAGAAGAAGAAGAAGAAGAAGAAGAAGGAAAAAAAAGGAAGAAAAGGAAGAAAAGGAAGAAGAGGAAGAAGAAGAAAAGGAAAAAAGACCCTGACCCGGCAGCCCGACACGACACCCCAACCCCGAGACCCCGACCCCGACACCCCGACCCCGGCCCCGACACTGACACCACGACCCCGAGCTTGACCCGACACCCCGACCCCGACACTGACACGGCACCCCGACCCCGACCCGACACCCCGACCCGACACCCTGACCCCGAGACCCCGACCCCGACCCCGACCCCGACACCCTGACCCCGACCCCGACCCCGACACCCCGATCCCGAGCCTAACCCAACACCCCGACCCCGACACCGACATGGAACCCCGACCCCGACCCGGCACCCCGACCCCGAGCTTGACCCGACACCCCGACCCCGACACCGACACGGCACCCCGACCCCGACACCGACACCCCGACCCCGACACCGACACGACACCCCGACCCCGACCCAGCACCCCGACCCGACACCCCGACCCCGACCCCGACCCCGACCACGACACCGACACCCCGACCCCGAGCCTGACCCGACACCCCGACCCCGACACTGACACGGCACCCCGACCCGACACCCCGACCCCGAGACCCCGACCCCGACCCCGACATGGCACCCCGACACCGACACGACACCCCGACCCCCGACACCTCCCGAAAAGGTGTTCTTTGGCCTTCTAGAGGCCGACGGGGTCATATATTTGTGAATTATTAGTTAGGTCATATATTTTTCGATTTGGTTATGAAAAACATCATATATAATTGTGTTGATCGGGTAGTTTTAAATGTGCAGTTGTTTATGTTGTACTTTTTTTCATGTTGTACTAATTTCGTTTATTCTTTGTCATGGCAGGTGTTGACAGATGGTGGGCGCTGGTCGGGAGCGCGTCGAGGCCACTTCTGCGTCGACGCGTAGTGTGAGGTCTTCCATTCCACATGCACCTCTCCGCCGAGCGTTGCTGGACAGTATGGCGACACCGCCGGGCCCTTCTTCGTCGACCGCGGTGCCCAGCAGTGGACGAGGTAAGAAGAAGGGCCGAGGTGGAGCACGTGGTCATGGGAGAGGAGGTAGGGTGGCTCTTACGGCGCCTTCCTCGCTGCCGCCCCCAGCTGTTTCACCCGAGCATGTGACTGCTAGGGTGGACTCGTCTGAGGAGGAGGCTACACGGACTCCGATACACGAGCCTCCGGTCCACGGGTCTTCGGCCCACAAGCCTCGGGTCGACGGGCCTTCGGCCCACGAGACCCCGGAGGAGCACACGTCTGGATGGGGTACTTGGTCGGGTCAGCCTGAGGAGCCGAGTGGCCATGCTGATGATGGCGGGGAGCCGAGTGGCCATCCTGATGATGGCGGGGAGCCGACTCGTCTTGAGGAGGAGGGGGAAGGGGGGCAACGTCTACCAGCATGGTGCTACACGGCTCCCGTCCGTGCCGGCGACCCGCGAGCAGAGGTGGTTGATTTTCCCTGATGGGGAGAGGTAAGTGCATTTAATATTTTTGTACCTTCTGCATTCACGTTTCTTCAAATAACTAATGCGATGGCCTTGTCATGCTGCAGGGGTTGGGACCACCATGAAAGTGTCCGCCGGCCCAACTCCGTCCTTGGAGTTCTGATTCGGCAAAACTTTCCCGGGTTGGTCACGTTGCCTGGTGAGGGTCGGCTTCCAGAGGTTGGATTGAGTTGGGAGCACTACTTGGCTGCCCCGGCCCCGCCTGGTGAGATTATCGACGGTGTCTTGTGCAAGACGAGGGCAGACATGGTGATCAGAAAGTTCTGGGTAATTTCTCCTTTACACAATTAAAAATCTTCAACTAGCTAGTTATTAATTGTACTAATCAATATTGTCTCATTTGATTGCAGACATTCTACAGGTGTGAGGAGGGATACGAGGAGGAGGCGGCAGATGTTATCCACAAGGAGTGCAAGCGCCTACTTCAGAACTTACGGCATGAGGCTCGGGTGCAGTCTGTTCGAGACTACTACGCCGACCGTGGTATCAAGAAGTCCAAGCAGGAGTGCCGCGATATTTTCTTGAGTAAGGAGAAGTACATGAAGGTAATTCTTAAGGCCTTGTACTTAATTCCTTTATTTAGTAATTCATAGCCGTAGCGCTGAAGTTTCTATTTGCTAACTTAGGCCCCTCAGAGATGGTGTGCGGATCGGATGGATTGTTGGGAGGTGTTGGTCGATGGGTGGTGCTCAAAAGAATGGCTGGCCACCCACAACGAGGCCAAGGACAAACGTGCCCAAATGGAAGGTGTGCCACACCACCAAGGCAGCTCCAACTTATTTCAGTATGGGCGGAACTGGGTATGTGGTTTGCTTCATGATTCATGCAATTCATTCATCATGCTAGCTTTAGCCCTTTAATTACTAATTTACTTTGTTTCTCTCTTTCAGGCACGCTACAATAAGGCGGATAAGGTGCCAGAGGTGTACGACCTGTATGCCATGGCCCACACTGGCTCTTACAAGAAAGTCAAGGCATTCTCTGCGTCTGACCTCGATGATCCAAAGAACTTCACCAACATCTCCGCCCACGAAAAGCTCGTGCAATATAGAGATCAGGGGAAGGCGAGGAAAGGGGAGGACTTTAACCCGAGCCAGGGTCCCATTGATACAGAGTTGCTGATGATATCTGGTGGCGGGAGGTCCCATGGCTCCATAGCCATGGGAGATGGACTTATCCGTTGTCCTAGCACTCTCCCGGAGATCAAGGCGCGCCAGTCGAGCTCCGCTCCTGAGATAAGGCCTCGTGAACGGCCAGTCCAACTCGCCATCAAGGTTAGTTATACGTACTCAGCTATCTTTCTCCATTACATTGTGTGCGCTTCCATCAATGATTACAAATGGTCATGTGAGTGGTGTTGCAGGCTGCTATACAGAGTGAGAGAGATAGAACGGAGAAACTTCTGGCGGAGGCGGCGGAGAGGCAGCGGGAGTTGGAGGAGAGGACGACAAAGATGTTGGAGGAGGAGAGGGCACGGAATGACATGCAGGCAAGGGCCATGTATGAGCTCCTTGTGGTAAGTTTCTTCTGCAGATTACTTGCTAGTCTTAACATTTGAGTCTCATTACTAACTAGTATGACTCTGTTGTGAAAACCAAATGTGCAGTCTGTGTGCGAGAAGTCCGGTCAGACCGCTCCGCCGATGCCAGTGATTGCTCCTGGGAGCACGGTGAGTTTAATTTGAATGGACATTACTTGCTAGTCTTAACATTTGAGTGTCATAATGCTAACGAGACATTGGAAATGATCTTTGGTGCAGCTTAACTCCAGAAACGCATCGCACGATCCTTCTCCAGCTACCGGCACGAGCCAGCCCGCTCCTACACCTCCCTGATCGCGGTAAGTTTCTCTAGACTTAGACTTAGCTTTATTTCCTCCAATATGCTTACCATAATGACCTAGAGTTAGCTTCCTTTCCTTCAAAATGACTTAATAAGCTTACTTATGTCAAAAATTGCATAATTAACTTAGTTAGCTCATAAACGATCCATTTTACCTAAGTTAGCTCTAATATGACTCATTTTACCTTAGTTAGCTTACAAGTGATCCAATTTATCCAAGTTAGCTCTGAAATGACCCATTTTAGTAGATTAGCTCGTAAATGATCCATTTACCTAGTAGCTTAATGACCTTTACCTAGGTTAGCTTTAAAATGACCCATTTCACCTAGGTTAGCTCCAAAATGACCCATTTGACCTAGGTTAGCTCCAAAATGACCCATTTCACCTAGGTTAGCTCCAAAACGATCAATTTCACCTAAGTTAGCTAAAAACGATCCATTTCACCTAAACTAGCTCTTAAATGATCCATTTCACCTAAGTTAGGTCATAAACGACCCATTTCAACTAAGTTAGCTCATAAAAGCTCATAAATGATCCATTTCACCTAAGTTAGCTCAAAAACGATCCATTTCACCTTACTTAGCTCAAAAACGATGCCCTTCACCTTAGTTAGCTCATAAATGACCCATTTCAACTAAGTTGCTCATAAATGATCCATTTCACCAAAGTTAGCTCATGAACAACCCATTTCAACTTAGTTAGCTCATATATGATCCATTTCACCTAAGTTAGCTCATAAATGACATATACTTCTTGTTCTAGTCTTCTTCTTGTTCTATTCACCTATTTCTAACTTTCTTATTTACCATTTTGCATATTTCACTCACTTCATGGAAGCTAGCTTGCTATGATGGAGTGCTTGCTTTTTCTTTGCTAAAACTCTGCATTGTATCTAGCTTGCTATGATAGAACTTGCTATGTTGATGAAACTTTGCTATGTAATATGTATATGGAACAATGTGTATGGATGGAACTTGATGGAACTTGCTATGTTGATGAAACTTTGCTATGTAATATGTATATGGAATTATGTGCTGGATATGTGATATGTTTGCTGTTAAATATATCTATATATGTCATATATATTTGCTGTGAAAATTGTTGGATTAAAAAAAAGAAAAAAAAGAGACAATATGCAGGCTCTTTGCCGTCTGCCACCGACGGCAAAGGGCTCTTTGCCATCAGCAGCGGACGGCAAAGAGGCCACGTGGCAGGCAACTGTGCTTCCTAGGAGGCTGACCAATTTGGTCAGTTTGCCTACAGTGGCTGACGGCAAAGGCTTTGCCGTCCGCAGCGGATGGCAAAGGCCTGCCGTTAACCACCTAACGGAGTAACAGCGCATTTATCGCCGTCCATCTTCTTTGCCGTCCGCTGCTGATGGCAAAGAGCCCTTTGCCGTCAGCTGCCCGAAGCAGACGGCAACGCAGCTCTTAGCCGTCCCCTACTTTGCCGTCACCTTTTGCCGTCCGCGGCTGACGGCAAAGGTCTTTGCCATCCGCCATCCATGCCTTTGCCGTCCGCCGTGGCAGATGGCAAAGTAGCAGATTCCTGTAGTGTATTGATAAAAGAAATAGTAACACTTCAAGCATACTAATCAAAGTAATCATGTCTTCTCAAAATAACATGGCAAAAGAAAGTTCATCCCTACAAAATCATATAGTTAGGCTATGCTTCATTTTCGTCACACAAAGATGTTCCCAACTTCTATACCCCCGATGACAAGCCAAGCAATTGTTTCATACTTAAATAATCTCAAACTTTTTCAACCTTCACGCAATACATGAGCGTGAGCCATGGATATAGCACTATGGGTGGAATAGAATATGATGATGGGGATTGTGTGGAGAAGACAAAAAAGGAGAAAGTCTCACATTGACGAGGATAATCAATGGGCTATGGAGATGCCCATCAATTGATGTCAACATGAGGAGTAGGGATTGCCATGCAACGGATGCACTAGAGCTATAAATGAATGCTCAACAAAAGAAAACTAGTGGGTGTGCATCCAACTTGCTTGCTCACGAAGACCTAGGGCATTTGAGGAAGCCCATCGTAGGAATATACAAGCCAAGTTCTATAACAAAAAATTCCCACTAGTATGAAAAAGACAACTTATGAGACTCACTACATGAAGAACAAGGTGCTACTTTGAAGCACAAGTGTGGAAAAAGAGATAGTAACATTGCCCTTTTTATTTATTTTATTTTATTTTTTTTCTTTTTCCTTTTTTTTCTTTTGGGCCTTTCTTCTTTTTTTTCTATTTTTTGGGTAATGCTCTAGTAATGATGATCATCACACTTCTATTGATTACAACATAAGAATTACAACTCGAAACTAGAACAAGATATGACTCTATATGAATGCCTCCGGCGGAGTACCGGGATGGTGCAATGAATCAAGAGTGGCATGTATGAAAAATAATGAATGGTGGCTTTGCCACAAATATGATGTCAACTACATGATCGTGCAATGGCAATATGACAAAAGTAAAGTATGTCATGATAAACAGAATGGTGGAAAGTTGCATGGCAATATATCTCGGAATGGCTATGGAAATGCCATAATAGGTAGGTATGATGGCTGTTTTGAGGAAGATATAAGGAGGTTTATGTGTGATAGAGCGTATCGTATCATAGGGTTTGGATGCACCGGCGAAGTTTGCACCAACTCTCAAGGTGAGAAAGGGCAATGCACGGTACCGTAGAGGCTAGCAAAGGCGGAAAGGTAAAAGTGCGTATAATCCATGGACTCAACATTAGTTAAAAGAACTCATATACTTATTGCAAAAATTTAGAAGTCATCAAAAATCAAGTACTACGCGCATGCTCCTAGGGGGATAGATTGGTAGGAAAAGACCATCGCTCGTCCCCGACCGCCACTCATAAGGATGCACAAGCCAGGTACACTTCATGTTTCAAATTTGTTACACAACTTTAACCATACGTGCATGCTACGGGACTTGCTAACTTCAACACAAGCATTCTTTAAATTCATAATCACCGAACTAGCATGAATTTAATATCACTACCTCCATATCTCAAAACAATTATCAAGTATCAAATTGATCATAGCATCCCATTCACTTCCTATGATAGTTTTTATTATACCCAACTTGGCTGCCTACCATTCTAGGACCAATTTTATAACCATAGAAAATACCATTCTGTTCTAAAAGACTCTAAAAATAATATAAGTGAAGCATGAGAGACTAATAATTTCATCAAAATTAAGTCACCACCATGCTCTAAAAGATATAAGTGAAGCACTAGAGCAAAAACTATCAAGCTCAAAAGATATAAGTGAAGCACATAGAGTATTCTAGCAAATTCTAATCAAATAGGCTTCTCCCAAAATGTGTGTACAGCAAGGATGATTGTAGTAAACTAAAAAGCAAAGACTAATATAATACACGACGCTCCAAGCAAAACACATATCATGTGGCAAATAAAAATATAGCTCCAAGTAAAGTTACCAATGAACGAAGACGAAAGAGGGGATGCCTTCCCGGGGCATCCCCAAGCTTAGGCTTTTGGCTATTATTGAATATCTTGGGGTGCCTTGGGCATCCCCAAGCTTAGGCTCTTGCCACCCTTTATTCCATAGTCCATAAAAGCTTTACCCAAAACTTGAAAACTTCACAACACAAAACTCAACAGGAAATCTTATAAGCTTCGTTAGTGAAAGAAAATAAAACCACCACATAAGGTACTGCAATGAACTCATTATTTATTTATTTTGGTGTTAAACCTACTGTATTCCAACTTCTCTATGGTTTATAAACTATTTTACTAGCCATAGATGTATCAAAATAAGCAAACAACACACGAAAAACAGAATCTGTCAAAAATAGAACAGTCTGTAGCAATCTGTAACTAACGCAAACTTCTGGAACTCTAAAAATCCTACCAAAATAGGAAGTCCTGGAAAATTTGTTTATTGATTATCAGCAAAACGAATCAATGCAAAAGCACATTCTTGTGATTTAACAAAACTAAATGCGTGTGCACAAAGTTTTTGTTTTTCAGCAGAATCAAATCAACTATCATCATAGGTTATCCTATAGGTTCTACTTGGCACAAACACTAATTGAAAGATAAAAACACATCTAAACAGAAGGTAGATGCAAGATTTATTACTAAACAGGAGAAAAACAAAAAACATAAAGAAAATTGGGTTGCCTCCCAACTAGCGCTATCGTTTAACGCCCCTAGCTAGGAGTAAAAGCAAAGATAGATCTAACGAGTGCCATCTTTGGCACTAAATTCATAAGTAGCCTGCATGATAGATTCATAAGGTAATTTGACTTTCTTTCTTGAAAAGTGCTCCATGCCTTTCTTTAGTGGAAATTGGAATCTAATATTCCCTTCCTTCATATCAATAATCGCACCAATCGTTCTAAGGAAGGGTCTACCAAGAATAATAGGGCAAGAAAGATTGCAATATATATCCAGAACCATAAAATCCACGGGCACCAAATTTCTATTTGCGACAATGAGAACATCATTGATCCTTCGCATTGGCTTTTTAATGGTGGAATCCGCAAGGTGCAAATTTAAAGAGCAATCATCAAGATCATGGAAACCTAGAATATCACATAAAGTTTTCGGAATCGTGGAAACACTAGCACCCAAATCACACAAAGCAAAACACTCATGATCTTTAATTCTAATCTTTATAGTAGGTTCCCACTCATCATTAAATTTTCTAGGTATAGAAACTTCCAAATTAAGTTTTTCATCATAAGATTGCATCAAGGCATCAACGGTATGTTTGGTAAAAGCTTTATTTTGACTATAAGCATGAGGAGAATTAACAACGGATTGCAACAAGGAAATACAACCTTCTAAGGAACAATTATCATAATCAAAATCCTTGAAATCCGAGATAGTGGGTTCAATGCTATTTGAAGTTGTGACCTCTCCAATCCCACTTTTGCCAAATTTAGCATCAAGATCTAAAAACTCCGAATTCTTGGGACGCCTTCTAGGTAAAGTTGACTCATCATCAGTACCATAATTATCAAGATTCATATTGCAAAACATAGATCTAATAGGAGACGCATCAATAACTTTAAGATCCTCATCATTATTTTCATGGAAACTAGAAGAACATGCTTTTATAAAGCTATCTTTCTTAGCACGCAATCTAGCGGTTCTTTCCTTACACTCATCAATGGAAATTCTCATTACTTTGAGAGACTCATTGATATCATGCTTAGGAGGAGAAGATCTAAGTTTAAGAGAATCAACATCAGGCGAAAGTCTATCAACGTTCCTAGCCAAATCATCAACTTTGAGCAATTTTTCTTCAAGCAAAGCATTAAAATTCTTTTGAGAAATCATAAATTCTTTCACACTATTCTCAAAATCAGAGGGCATCTTATTAAAAGTACCATAAGAATTATTGTAGGAATTTCCATAATTATTAGAGGAATTACTAGGGAACGGTCTAGCATTAAAGTTTCCTCTATAAGCATTGTTTCCAAAACTATTCCTACCAACAAAATTCACATCCATAGATTCATTATTATTCTCAATCAAAGAAGACAAAGGCATATCATTGGGATCAAGAGGAGTATTTTTAGTAGCAAACAATTTCATAAGTTCATCCATCTTTCCACTCAAAACATTAATTTCTTCTATAGCATGCACTTTTTTACTAGAAGATCTTTCAGTGTGCCATTGAGAATAATTAGCAATAATATTATCAAGAAGCTTTGTAGCATCTCCTAACGTGATTTCCATAAACGTGCCTCCCGCGGACGAATCTAAGAGATTTCTAGAAGCAAAGTTCAAACCGGCATAAAAATTTTGTGTGATCATCCATAAATTCAAACCATGAGTAGGGCAATTGTGAAGCATCAATTTCATTCTTTCCCAAGATTGGGCAACATGCTCATGATCAAGTTGTTTAAAATTCATAATATCGTTCCTAAAAGTGATGATCTTAGCGGGAGGAAAATATTTAGAGATGAAAGCATCTTTGCACTTGTTCCAAGAATCAATACTATTTTTAGGCAAAGACGAAAACCAAACTTTAGCACGATCTCTAAGTGAAAACGGAAATAACTTCAATTTGACAATATCGTTATCTGTATCTTTCTTCTTTTGCATATCACACAAATCAAAAAAATTGTTTAGATGAGTAGCGGCATCTTCACTAGGAAGGCCGGTGAATTGATCTTTCATAACTAGATTCAGCAAAGCAGTATTGATTTCACAAGATTCAACACCATTAAGAGGAGCAATCAGAGTACTAAGGAAATCATTATTATTGGTATTCGAGAAATCACACAATTTGGTATTATCTTGCACCATGGCAACAAGTAATCCAACACACAAGCAAACATAAAAAGGCAAACGAAAAAGAGAGGAGGAGATTGGGAAAGAGAGGGCGAATAAAACGGTAAGGGTGAAGTGGGGGAGAGGAAAACAAGAGGCAAATGGAAAATAATGTAAATGCGAGGGAGATGGGTTTGTGATGGGTACTTGGTATCTCTTGACTTGAGCGAAGACCTCCCCGGCAACGGCGCCAGAAATCCTTCTTGCTACGTCTTGAGCTTGCGTTGGTTTTCCTCGAAGAGGAGAGGGTGATGCAGCAATAGTAGCGTAAGTATTTCCCTCAGTTTTTGAGAACCAAGGTATCAATCCAGTAGGAGGCTCCTCAAAAGTCGCACGCACCTACACAAACAAACAAAGAACTCGCAACCAACGCAATAAAGGGGTTGTCAATCCCTTCACGGCCACCTGCGAAAGTGAGATCTAATAAAGATAATAAGATAAGATAAACATATTTTTCGTATTTTATAATATAGATGCAAAAAGTAAAGATGCAAATAAAAGTAGATTGGAAGCAAATATGATAAGAGATAGACCCGGGGGCCATAGGTTTCACTAGTGGCTTCTCTCAAGATAGCATAAGTATTACTGTGTGTGAACAAATTACTGTCGAGCAATTGATAGAAAAGCGAATAATTATGAGATTATCTAGGCATGATCATGTATATAGGCATCACGTCCTCAACAAGTAGACCGACTCCTGCCTGCATCTCCTACTATTACTCCACACATCGACCGACTCATGTCTGCATCTTGAGTATTAAGTTCATAAGAATAGAGTAACGCATTAAGCAAGATGACATGATGTAGAGGGATAAACTCAAGCAATATGATATAAACCCCATCTTGTTATCCTCGATGGCAACAATAAAATACGTGCCTTGCAACCCTTTCCGTCACTGGGTAAGGACACCACAAGATTGAACCCAAAGCTAAGAAGTTCTCCCATGGCAAGAAAGATCAATCTAGTAGGCCAAACCAAACTGATAATTCGAAGAGACTTGCAAAGATAACTCAATCATACATAAAAGAATTCAGAGAAGATTCAAATATTATTCATAGATAAACTTGATCATAAACCCACAATTCATCGGATCTCGACAAACACACTGCAAAAAGAGTTTACATCGAATAGATCTCCACAAGAGAGGGGGAGAACATTGTATTGAGATCCGAAAAGAGAGAAGAAACCATCTAGCTAATAACTATGGACCCGTAGGTCTGAGGTAAACTACTCACAACTCATCGGAGGGGACAAGGGTGTTGATGTAGAATCCCTCCGTGGTCGATTCCCCCTCCGGCAGAGTGCCGGCGAAGGCTCCAAGATGAGATCTCGTGGATACAGAAGGTTACGGTGGTGGAAATTGTGTTTCGTCCTGCTCTTGGATGTTTTCGGGGCACGTAGGTATATATAGGAGGAAGAAGTACGTCGGTGGCCGCCCAAGGGGCCCACGAGACAGGGGGCGCGCCCTATAGGGGGGGCGCGCCCTCCTATCTCGTGGGAGCCTCGGTTGCTTCTTGACTTGCACTCCAAGTTTTCTGGATCACGTTCGTTCCAAAAATCACGCTCCCGAAGGTTTCATTCCGTTTGGACTCCGTTTGATATTCCTTTTCTTCGAAATACTGAAATAGGCAAAAAAATAGCAATATGGTTTGGGCCTCTGGTTAGTAGGTTAGTCCCAAAAATGATATAAATGTGTAAAATAAAGCCCATAAACATCCAAAAGGGGTAATATAATAGCATGGAACAATAAAAAATTATAGATACGTTGGAGACGTATTAGAGGCTCACACAGAACATAGAGAGTTTATGTGCTAGGGTCGTCAAGTCTAAGTATTATGCAAAGGGCGATATTTTGGATATAGTTTTTTCTTCATACGCATCTCTAGTTTGGAGGGGAATTGAAAATGGTATTGAGTTGCTGAAAAACGGTCTTATTTGGAGAGTGGGCAATGGCAAGAGGATCCAGATCCAACGCGACCTGTGGATTCCAACGAACAAGGGCCTGAGAGCGGCGAAATTTAAAAGGAGGTCGAGCCTCCGATGGGTAAACCAGCTAATCAACCCAGAAAAAAGGACTGGAACAAGGAAGTGATCGAGAACATCTTCTACCCTTTTCATGCGGAGGAGATACAAAAGATTGAAATTCCTGCATCTGAACTGGAGGATACATAGCATGGCACTAGAAGAAAAATGGCCGCCTCACTGTTCTTAGCGCGTACAAACTGGCAACAAGTCTAGATCGCAACACGGCTGCGAGTGCTTCATCTTCAATTTGTGATGACAGGAACAGGAGTATATGGGATGTAATATGGAAGATGAATGTACTGAAGAGAATCAAGATTTTTGATGGAGGATTGCTATTGGGACATGTGCTACCAAGAAGAACAAATGCAAGAGGACAATTGTACACTACGGTGTTTGTTATATTTGTGGGAACGGCGAAGAGGATGAAAATCATGCGGTCCTAGCATGCACTAAGAGCGGGGCATTGAGGTTTGAAATAAGGAAGTTTTGGAGGCTCCGGGAGGAAAAAGATTTCGGTTACACTAGTAGCAACTGGCTACATATTCTCCTTGATAAGCATGACCCGGATATGAGAAACAAAATCCACTTATTGTTGTGGCGGGCCTGGTTTTTATGACATGATTGCATACATCATGAGGGTAAAGAATCAGTCTCGAGGTCAGTGATGTTTCTGTCGGGGTACGAGGAAGAATTAACAAATCTACCACTGTATGGTGAAGAAGCAGGTGGAAAACAGAGAAGGGTCATGTTGGCTTCAGAGGCATATGATTCTCGGGAACACAAGTACACAGAAACAACGTCTCACTAGGAGAAACCACCTAAGGGATTGGTTAAAATAAACGCTGATGCAACTTTCTTGCCAGGGACCGGACATTGTTGGGCGAGCTGTCGCGAGGGATCACTAGGGCCTGGTTCTCTTTTCAGAAAGTAGATTAATGAGACCTTGCAAATCTATGGAAGAAGCGAAGGGCAAGCCATTCTCATGGAAGTCAGTCCATTCTCCAACTTGTTCAAAGGGAAAATAATCGTTGCGCCAGACTACGCCATGATGCCCAGGGAGCTAAAGATGTCCTATCCAAGTCGTTCAGAATGCTTCTCTGTAATCAGTGATATAAAAAACACAGCGAAGCTCTTCGAGTTTGTCAGTGTCAACACAGTCAAGAGGGACAGAGACAAGCTGGATCACGAACTAGTTGCATATGACAAAAGGGTAGGAGATCAAAAGTCCATCGCGAATGTGCAGGAGGGCCTCTGGCAGTTCACGCTATCTGAAAGCACAAGTGCTCCCTGGGTGATTTTGGTAATTAATGTCAACATATCACTTGTTGGACTAATATTTTCATCTAGTATATTTCAGAAAGTTCAACAAAGGCATGGCATGGACAAGAGGATGTGGAAACCCTTCAAAACGCTAAGGAAAAACATTGGCAAAATCTCAAGACTCTTCATTTCAATTTTAGTGATCCAAGATCACATTGAGTCCATAGGAAAGCCAATACTATTAAAAGGGGATGAGGTGTTGCTTAATGGTCTATGTCGGTGTCAAAACCGGCGGATCTACGGTAGGGGGTCCTGAACTATGCGTCTAGGCGGATGGTAACAGGAGACAAGGGACACGATTTTTTTACCCAGGTTCGGGCCCTCTCGATGGAGGTAAAACCCTACTCCTGCTTGATAGATATTGATGATATGGGTAGTACAAGAGTAGATCTACCATGAGATCAGAGAGGCTAAACCCTAGAAGCTAGCCTATGGTATGATTGTCATTCGTCCTACGGACTAAAAACCCTCCGGTTTATATAGGAACCGAAGAGGGTTAGGGTTACACAGAGTCGGTTACAATGGTAGGAGATCTACATATCCATATCGCCAAGCTTGCCTTCCACGCCATGGAAAGTCCCATCCGAACACGGGACGAAGTCTTCAATCTTGTATCTTCATAGTCCAGGAGTCCGGCCAAAGGCTATAGTAAAGATGCAAATAAAGGTAGATTGGAAGCAAATATGATAAGATATAGACCCGGGGGCCATAGGTTTCACTAGTGGCTTCTCTCAAGATAGCATAAGTATTACGGTGGGTGAACAAATTACTGTCGAGCAATTGATAGAAAAGCGAATAATTATGAGATTATCTAGGCATGATCATGTATATAGGCATCACGTCCTCAACAAGTAGACCGACTCCTGCCTGCATCTACTACTATTACTCCACACATCGACCGACTCATGTCTGCATCTAGAGTATTAAGTTCATAAGAATAGAGTAACGCATTAAGCAAGATGACATGATGTAGAGGGATAAACTCAAGCAATATGATATAAACCCCATCTAGTTATCCTCGATGGCAACAATAAAATACGTGCCTTGCAACCCTTTGTGTCACTGGGTAAGGACACCACAAGATTGAACCCAAAGCTAAGCACTTCTCCCATGGCAAGAAAGATCAATCTAGTAGGCCAAACCAAACTGATAATTCGAAGAGACTTGCAAAGATAAGTCAATCATACATAAAAGAATTCAGAGAAGATTCAAATATTATTCATAGATAAACTTGATCATAAACCCACAATTCATCGGATCTCGACAAACACACTGCAAAAAGAGTTTACATCGAATAGATCTCCACAAGAGAGGGGGAGAATATTGTATTGAGATCCAAAAAGAGAGAAGAAACCATCTAGCTAATAACTATGGACCCGTAGGTCTGAGGTAAACTACTCACAACTCATCGGAGGGGCAAGGGTGTTGATGTAGAAGCCCTCCATGGTCGATCCCCCTCCGGCAGAGTGCCGGTGAAGGCTCCAAGATGAGATCTCGTGGATACAGAAGGTTACAGTGGTGGAAATTGTGTTTCGTCCTGCTCCTGGATGTTTTCGGGATACATAGGTATATATAGGAGGAAGAAGTACGTCGGTGGCCGCCCGAGGGGCCCACGAGACAGGGGGGCGCGCCCTATAGGGGGGGGTGCCCTCCTATCTTGTGGGAGCCTCGGCTGCTTCTTGACTTGCACTCCAAGTCCTCTGGATCACATTCGTTCCAACAATCACGCTCCCGCAGGTTTCATTCCGTTTGGACTCTGTTTGATATTCCTTTTCTTCGAAATACTGAAATAGGCAAAAAAAACAGCAATATGGGTTGGGCCTCCGGTTAGTAGGTTAGTCCCAAAAATGATATAAATGTGTAAAATAAATCCCATAAACATCCAAAAGGGGTAATATAATAGCATGGAACAATCAAAAATTATAGATACGTTCGAGACGTATCAAGCATCCCCAAGCTTAATTCCTGCTCGTCCTCAAGTAGGTAAATGATAAAAATAGAATTTTTGATGTGGAATCCTACCTAGCATAATTCATAATGTAATTTTCTTTATTGTGGCTTGAATTTTCAGATCCAAATGATTCAAAATAAAAGTTCATATTGATAAAAGAAATAGTAACACTTCAAGCATACTAATCAAAGTAATCATGTCTTCTCAAAATAACATGGCAAAAGAAAGTTCATCCCTACAAAATCATATAGTTAGGCTATGCTTCATTTTCGTCACACAAAGATGTTCCCAACTTCTATACCCCCGATGACAAGCCAAGCAATTGTTTCATACTTAAATAATCTCAAACTTTTTCAACCTTCACGCAATACATGAGCGTGAACCATGGATTTAGCACTATGGGTGGAATAGAATATGATGATGGGGATTGTGTGGAGAAGACAAAAAAGGAGAAAGTCTCACATTGACGAGGATAATCAATGGGCTATGGAGATGCCCATCAATTGATGTCAACATGAGGTGTAGGTATTGCCATGCAACGGATGCACTAGAGCTATAAATGAATGCTCAACAAAAGAAAACTAGTGGGTGTGCATTCAACTTGCTTGCTCACGAAGACCTAGGGCATTTGAGGAAGCACATCTTAGGAATATACAAGCCAAGTTCTATAACAAAAAATTCCCACTAGTTTGAAAAAGACAACTTATGAGACTCACTACATGAAGAACAAGGTGCTACTTTGAAGCACAAGTGTGGAAAAAGAGATAGTAACATTGCCCTTTTTATTTATTTTCTTTTATTTATTTTCTTTTTCCTTTTTTTTCTTTTGGGCCTTTTTTTTGGGCCTTTCTTCTTTTTTTCTTTTTTTTGGGCAATGCTCTACTAATGATGATCATCACACTTCTATTGATTACAACATAAGAATTACAACTCGAAACTAGAACAAGATATGACTCTATATGAATGCCTCCGGCGGAGTACCGAGATGGTGCAATGAATCAAGAGTGGCATGTATGAAAAATAATGCATGGTGGCTTTGCCACAAATACGATGTCAACTACATGATCGTGCAATGGCAATATGACAAAAGTAAAGTATGTCATGATAAACGGAATGGTGGAAAGTTGCATGGCAATATATCTCGGAATGGCTATGGAAATGCCATAATAGGTAGGTATGATGGCTGTTTTGAGGAAGATATAAGGAGGTTTATGTGTGATAGAGCGTATCGTATCACGGGGTTTGGATGCACCGGCGAAGTTTGCACCAACTCTTAAGGTGAGAAAGGGCAATGCACGGTACCGTAGAGGCTAGCAAAGGCGGAAAGGTAAAAGTGCGTATAATCCATGGACTCAACATTAGTCAAAAGAACTCATATACTTATTGCAAAAATTTAGAAGTCATCAAAAATCAAGTACTACGCGCATGCTCCTAGGGGGATAGATTGGTAGGAAAAGACCATTGCTCGTCCCCGACCGCCACTCATAAGGATGCACAAGCCAGGTACACTTCATGTTTCAAATTTGTTACACAACTTTAACCATACGTGCATGCTACAGGACTTGCTAACTTCAACACAAGCATTCTTTAAATTCATAATCACCCAACTAGCATGAATTTAATATCACTACCTCCATATCTCAAAACAATTATCAAGTATCAAATTGATCATAGCATCCCATTCACTTCCTATGATAGTTTTTATTATACCCAACTTGGATGCCTACCATTCTAGGACCAATTTTATAACCATAGAAAATACCATTCTGTTCTAAAAGACTCTAAAAATAATATAAGTGAAGCATGAGAGACTAATAATTTCATCAAAATTAAGTCACCACCATGCTCTAAAAGATATAAGTGAAGCACTAGAGCAAAAACTATCAAGCTCAAAAGATATAAGTGAAGCACATAGAGTATTCTAGCAAATTCTAATCAAATAGGCTTCTCCCAAAATGTGTGTACAGCAAGGATGATTGTAGTAAACTAAAAAGCAAAGACTAATATAATACACGACGCTCCAAGCAAAACACATATCATGTGGCAAACAAAAATATAGCTCCAAGTAAAGTTACCAATGAACGAAGACGAAAGAGGGGATGCCTTCCCGGGGCATCCCCAAGCTTAGGCTTTTGGCTATTCTTGAATATCTTGGGGTGCCTTGGGCATCCCCAAGCTTAGGCTCTTGCCACCCTTTATTCCATAGTCCATAAAAGCTTTACCCAAAACTTAAAAACTTCACAACACAAAACTCAACATGAAATCTTATAAGCTTCGTTAGTGAAAGAAAACAAAACCACCACATAAGGTACTGCAATGAACTCATTATTTATTTATTTTGGTGTTAAACCTACTGTATTCCAACTTCTCTATGGTTTATAAACTATTTTACTAGACATAGATGTATCAAAATAAGCAAA